>NW_027040423.1:15000-170000 GCF_034236695.1 Oncorhynchus nerka
TATCTGTAGTGGAAAGGAGAGTTTGTCTGGTGATATCTGTAGTGGAAAGGAGAGTTTGTCTGGTGATATCTGTAGTGGAAAGGAGAGTTTGTCTGGTGATATCTGTAGTGGAAAGGAGAGTTTGTCTGGTGATATCTGTAGTGGAAAGGAGAGTTTGTCTGGTGATATCTGTAGTGGAAAGGAGAGTTTGTCTGGTGATATCTGTAGTGGAAAGGAGAGTTTGTCTGGTGATATCTGTAGTGGAAAGGAGAGTTTGTCTGGTGATATCTGTAGTGGAAAGGAGAGTTTGTCTGGTGATATCTGTAGTGGAAAGGAGAGTTTGTCTGGTGATATCTGTAGTGGAAAGGAGAGTTTGTCTGGTGATATCTGTAGTGGAAAGGAGAGTTTGTCTGGTGATATCTGTAGTGGAAAGGAGAGTTTGTCTGGTGATATCTGTAGTGGAAAGGAGAGTTTGTCTGGTGATATCTGTAGTGGAAAGGAGAGTTTGTCTGGTGATATCTGTAGTGGAAAGGAGAGTTTGTCTGGTGATATCTGTAGTGGAAAGGAGAGTTTGTCTGGTGATATCTGTAGTGGAAAGGAGAGTTTGTCTGGTGATATCTGTAGTGGAAAGGAGAGTTTGTCTGGTGATATCTGTAGTGGAAAGGAGAGTTTGTCTGGTGATATCTGTAGTGGAAAGGAGAGTTTGTCTGGTGTTATCTGTAGTGGAAAGGAGAGTCTGTCTGGTGATATCTGTAGTGGAAAGGAGAGTTTGTCTGGTGATATCTGTAGTGGAAAGGAGAGTTTGTCTGGTGATATCTGTAGTGGAAAGGAGAGTTTGTCTGGTGATATCTGTAGTGGAAAGGAGAGTTTGTCTGGTGATATCTGTAGTGAGTCTGTCTGGTGATATCTGTAGAGAGTTTGTCTGGTGATATCTGTAGAGAGTCTGTCTGGTGATATCTGTAGAGAGTCTGTCTGGTGATATATGTAGAGAGTCTGTCTGGTGATATCTGTAGAGAGTCTGTCTGGTGATATCTGTAGAGAGTCTGTCTGGTGATATCTGTAGAGAGTCTGTCTGGTGATATCTGTAGAGAGTCTGTCTGGTGATATCTGTAGAGAGTCTGTCTGGTGATATCTGTAGAGAGTCTGTCTGGTGATATCTGTAGAGAGTTTGTCTGGTGATATCTGTAGAGAGTCTGTCTGGTGATATCTGTAGAGAGTCTGTCTGGTGATATCTGTAGAGAGTCTGTCTGGTGATATCTGTAGAGAGTTTGTCTGGTGATATCTGTAGAGAGTCTGTCTGGTGATATCTGTAGAGAGTCTGTCTGGTGATATCTGTAGAGAGTTTGTCTGGTGATATCTGTAGTGGAAAGGAGAGTTTGTCTGGTGATATCTGTAGTGGAAAGGAGAGTTTGTCTGGTGATATCTGTAGTGGAAAGGAGAGTTTGTCTGGTGATATCTGTAGTGGAAAGGAGAGTTTGTCTGGTGATATCTGTAGTGGAAAGGAGAGTTTGTCTGGTGATATCTGTAGTGGAAAGGAGAGTTTGTCTGGTGATATCTGTAGTGGAAAGGAGAGTCTGTCTGGTGATATCTGTAGAGAGTCTGTCTGGTGATATCTGTAGTGGAAAGGAGAGTTTGTCTGGTGATATCTGTAGTGGAAAGGAGAGTTTGTCTGGTGATATCTGTAGTGGAAAGGAGAGTTTGTCTGGTGATATCTGTAGTGGAAAGGAGAGTTTGTCTGGTGATATCTGTAGTGGAAAGGAGAGTTTGTCTGGTGATATCTGTAGTGGAAAGGAGAGTTTGTCTGGTGATATCTGTAGTGGAAAGGAGAGTTTGTCTGGTGATATCTGTAGTGGAAAGGAGAGTTTGTCTGGTGATATCTGTAGTGGAAAGGAGAGTTTGTCTGGTGATATCTGTAGTGGAAAGGAGAGTCTGTCTGGTGATATCTGTAGAGAGTCTGTCTGGTGATATCTGTAGAGAGTTTGTCTGGTGATATCTGTAGTGGAAAGGAGAGTTTGTCTGGTGATATCTGTAGTGGAAAGGAGAGTTTGTCTGGTGATATCTGTAGTGGAAAGGAGAGTTTGTCTGGTGATATCTGTAGTGGAAAGGAGAGTTTGTCTGGTGATATCTGTAGTGGAAAGGAGAGTTTGTCTGGTGATATCTGTAGTGGAAAGGAGAGTTTGTCTGGTGATATCTGTAGTGGAAAGGAGAGTTTGTCTGGTGATATCTGTAGTGGAAAGGAGAGTTTGTCTGGTGATATCTGTAGTGGAAAGGAGAGTTTGTCTGGTGATATCTGTAGTGGAAAGGAGAGTTTGTCTGGTGATATCTGTAGTGGAAAGGAGAGTTTGTCTGGTGATATCTGTAGTGGAAAGGAGAGTTTGTCTGGTGATATCTGTAGTGGAAAGGAGAGTTTGTCTGGTGATATCTGTAGTGGAAAGGAGAGTTTGTCTGGTGATATCTGTAGTGGAAAGGAGAGTCTGTCTGGTGATATCTGTAGAGAGTCTGTCTGGTGATATCTGTAGAGAGTTTGTCTGGTGATATCTGTAGTGGAAAGGAGAGTTTGTCTGGTGATATCTGTAGTGGAAAGGAGAGTTTGTCTGGTGATATCTGTAGTGGAAAAGGAGAGTTTGTCTGGTGATATCTGTAGTGGAAAGGAGAGTTTGTCTGGTGATATCTGTAGTGGAAAGGAGAGTTTGTCTGGTGATATCTGTAGAGAGTTTGTCTGGTGATATCTGTAGTGGAAAGGAGAGTTTGTCTGGTGATATCTGTAGAGAGTTTGTCTGGTGATATCTGTAGTGGAAAGGAGAGTTTGTCTGGTGATATCTGTAGTGGAAAGGAGAGTTTGTCTGGTGATATCTGTAGAGAGTTTGTCTGGTGATATCTGTAGTGGAAAGGAGAGTTTGTCTGGTGATATCTGTAGTGGAAATGAGAGTTTGTCTGGTGATATCTGTAGTGGAAAGGAGAGTCTGTCTGGTGATATCTGTAGAGAGTCTGTCTGGTGATATCTGTAGAGAGTTTGTCTGGTGATATCTGTAGTGGAAAGGAGAGTTTGTCTGGTGATATCTGTAGTGGAAAGGAGAGTTTGTCTGGTGATATCTGTAGTGGAAAGGAGAGTTTGTCTGGTGATATCTGTAGTGGAAAGGAGAGTTTGTCTGGTGATATCTGTAGTGGAAAGGAGAGTTTGTCTGGTGATATCTGTAGTGGAAAGGAGAGTTTGTCTGGTGATATCTGTAGTGGAAAGGAGAGTTTGTCTGGTGATATCTGTAGTGGAAAGGAGAGTTTGTCTGGTGATATCTGTAGTGGAAAGGAGAGTTTGTCTGGTGATATCTGTAGTGGAAAGGAGAGTTTGTCTGGTGATATCTGTAGTGGAAAGGAGAGTTTGTCTGGTGATATCTGTAGTGGAAAGGAGAGTTTGTCTGGTGATATCTGTAGTGGAAAGGAGAGTTTGTCTGGTGATATCTGTAGTGGAAAGGAGAGTTTGTCTGGTGATATCTGTAGAGAGTTTGTCTGGTGATATCTGTAGTGGAAAGGAGAGTTTGTCTGGTGATATCTGTAGAGAGTTTGTCTGGTGATATCTGTAGTGGAAAGGAGAGTTTGTCTGGTGATATCTGTAGTGGAAAGGAGAGTTTGTCTGGTGATATCTGTAGAGAGTTTGTCTGGTGATATCTGTAGTGGAAAGGAGAGTTTGTCTGGTGATATCTGTAGTGGAAATGAGAGTTTGTCTGGTGATATCTGTAGTGGAAAGGAGAGTCTGTCTGGTGATATCTGTAGAGAGTCTGTCTGGTGATATCTGTAGAGAGTTTGTCTGGTGATATCTGTAGTGGAAAGGAGAGTTTGTCTGGTGATATCTGTAGTGGAAAGGAGAGTTTGTCTGGTGATATCTGTAGTGGAAAGGAGAGTTTGTCTGGTGATATCTGTAGTGGAAAGGAGAGTTTGTCTGGTGATATCTGTAGTGGAAAGGAGAGTTTGTCTGTAGTGGAAAGGAGAGTTTGTCTGGTGATATCTGTAGTGGAAAGGAGAGTTTGTCTGGTGATATCTGTAGTGGAAAGGAGAGTTTGTCTGGTGATATCTGTAGTGGAAAGGAGAGTTTGTCTGGTGATATCTGTAGTGGAAAGGAGAGTTTGTCTGGTGATATCTGTAGTGGAAAGGAGAGTTTGTCTGGTGATATCTGTAGTGGAAAGGAGAGTTTGTCTGGTGATATCTGTAGTGGAAAGGAGAGTTTGTCTGGTGATATCTGTAGTGGAAAGGAGAGTTTGTCTGGTGATATCTGTAGAGAGTTTGTCTGGTGATATCTGTAGTGGAAAGGAGAGTTTGTCTGGTGATATCTGTAGTGGAAAGGAGAGTTTGTCTGGTGATATCTGTAGTGGAAAGGAGAGTCTGTCTGGTGATATCTGTAGAGAGTCTGTCTGGTGATATCTGTAGAGAGTCTGTCTGGTGATATCTGTAGAGAGTTTGTCTGGTGATATCTGTAGTGGAAAGGAGAGTTTGTCTGGTGATATCTGTAGTGGAAAGGAGAGTTTGTCTGGTGATATCTGTAGTGGAAATGAGAGTTTGTCTGGTGATATCTGTAGTGGAAAGGAGAGTCTGTCTGGTGATATCTGTAGAGAGTCTGTCTGGTGATATCTGTAGAGAGTTTGTCTGGTGATATCTGTAGTGGAAAGGAGAGTTTGTCTGGTGATATCTGTAGTGGAAAGGAGAGTTTGTCTGGTGATATCTGTAGTGGAAAGGAGAGTTTGTCTGGTGATATCTGTAGTGGAAAGGAGAGTTTGTCTGGTGATATCTGTAGTGGAAAGGAGAGTTTGTCTGGTGATATCTGTAGTGGAAAGGAGAGTTTGTCTGGTGATATCTGTAGTGGAAAGGAGAGTTTGTCTGGTGATATCTGTAGTGGAAAGGAGAGTTTGTCTGGTGATATCTGTAGTGGAAAGGAGAGTTTGTCTGGTGATATCTGTAGTGGAAAGGAGAGTTTGTCTGGTGATATCTGTAGAGAGTTTGTCTGGTGATATCTGTAGTGGAAAGGAGAGTTTGTCTGGTGATATCTGTAGTGGAAAGGAGAGTTTGTCTGGTGATATCTGTAGTGGAAAGGAGAGTCTGTCTGGTGATATCTGTAGAGAGTCTGTCTGGTGATATCTGTAGAGAGTCTGTCTGGTGATATCTGTGGAAAGGAGAGTCTGTCTGGTGATATCTGTAGAGAGTTTGTCTGGTGATATCTGTAGTGGAAAGGAGAGTTTGTCTGGTGATATCTGTAGTGGAAAGGAGAGTTTGTCTGGTGATATCTGTAGTGGAAAGGAGAGTTTGTCTGGTGATATCTGTAGTTTGTGGAAAGGAGAGTTTGTCTGGTGATATCTGTAGTGGAAAGGAGAGTTTGTCTGGTGATATCTGTAGTGGAAAGGAGAGTTTGTCTGGTGATATCTGTAGTGGAAAGGAGAGTTTGTCTGGTGATATCTGTAGTGGAAAGGAGAGTTTGTCTGGTGATATCTGTAGTGGAAAGGAGAGTTTGTCTGGTGATATCTGTAGAGAGTTTGTCTGGTGATATCTGTAGTGGAAAGGAGAGTTTGTCTGGTGATATCTGTAGAGAGTTTGTCTGGTGATATCTGTAGTGGAAAGGAGAGTTTGTCTGGTGATATCTGTAGTGGAAAGGAGAGTTTGTCTGGTGATATCTGTAGTGGAAAGGAGAGTTTGTCTGGTGATATCTGTAGTGGAAAGGAGAGTCTGTCTGGTGATATCTGTAGAGAGTTTGTCTGGTGATATCTGTGGAAAGGGAGAGTTTGTCTGGTGATATCTGTAGTGGAAAGGAGAGTTTGTCTGGTGATATCTGTAGTGGAAAGGAGAGTTTGTCTGGTGATATCTGTAGTGGAAAGGAGAGTTTGTCTGGTGATATCTGTAGTGGAAAGGAGAGTTTTTGTCTGGTGATATCTGTAGTGGAAAGGAGAGTTTGTCTGTTTGTGATATCTGTAGTGGAAAGGAGAGTTTGTCTGGTGATATCTGTAGTGGAAAGGAGAGTTTGTCTGGTGATATCTGTAGTGGAAAGGAGAGTTTGTCTGGTGATATCTGTAGTGGAAAGGAGAGTTTGTCTGGTGATATCTGTAGTGGAAAGGAGAGTTTGTCTGGTGATATCTGTAGAGAGTTTGTCTGGTGATATCTGTAGTGGAAAGGAGAGTTTGTCTGGTGATATCTGTAGAGAGTTTGTCTGGTGATATCTGTAGTGGAAAGGAGAGTTTGTCTGGTGATATCTGTAGTGGAAAGGAGAGTTTGTCTGGTGATATCTGTAGTGGAAAGGAGAGTTTGTCTGGTGATATCTGTAGTGGAAAGGAGAGTTTGTCTGGTGATATCTGTAGTGGAAAGGAGAGTCTGTCTGGTGATATCTGTAGAGAGTCTGTCTGGTGATATCTGTAGAGAGTTTGTCTGGTGATATCTGTAGTGGAAAGGAGAGTTTGTCTGGTGATATCTGTAGTGGAAAGGAGAGTTTGTCTGGTGATATCTGTAGTGGAAAGTAGAGAGTTTGTCTGGTGATATCTGATAGTGGAAAGGAGAGTTTGTCTGGTGATATCTGTAGTCTGGAAAGGAGAGTTTGTCTGGTGATATCTGTAGAGAGTTTGTGGAAAGGAGAGTTTGTCTGGTGATATCTGTAGTGGAAAGGAGAGTTTGTCTGGTGATATCTGTAGAGAGTTGTCTGTGATATCTGTAGAGAGAGTTTGTCTGGTGATATCTGTAGAGAGTCTGTGGAAAGGAGAGTTTGTCTGGTGATATCTGTAGAGAGTGGAAAGGAGAGTTTGTCTGGTGATATCTGTAGTGGAAAGTGATAGAGTTTGTCTGGTGATATCTGTAGAGAGTCTGTCTGGTGATATCTGTAGTGGAAAGAGAGTTTGTCTGGTGATATCTGTAGAGAGTTTGTCTGGTGATATCTGTAGTGGAAAGGAGAGTTTGTCTGGTGATATCTGTAGTGGAAAGGAGAGTCTGTCTGGTGATATCTGTAGAGAGTTTGTCTGGTGATATCTGTAGAGAGTTTGTCTGGTGATATCTGTAGAGAGTTTGTCTGGTGATATCTGTAGTGGAAAGGAGAGTTTGTCTGGTGATATCTGTAGTGGAAAGGAGAGTCTGTCTGGTGATATCTGTAGAGAGTCTGTCTGGTGATATCTGTAGAGAGTCTGTCTGGTGATATCTGTAGAGAGTCTGTCTGGTGATATCTGTAGAGAGTCTGTCTGGTGATATCTGTAGAGAGTCTGTCTGGTGATATCTGTAGAGAGTCTGTCTGGTGATATCTGTAGAGAGTCTGTCTGGTGATATCTGTAGAGAGTCTGTCTGGTGATATCTGTAGTGAGTCTGTCTGGTGATATCTGTAGTGAGTCTGTCTGGTGATATCTGTAGAGAGTCTGTCTGGTGATATCTGTAGTGAGTCTGTCTGGTGATATCTGTAGAGAGTCTGTCTGGTGATATCTGTAGTGGAAAGGAGAGTTTGTCTGGTGATATCTGTAGAGAGTTTGTCTGGTGATATCTGTAGAGAGTTTGTCTGGTGATATCTGTAGAGAGTTTGTCTGGTGATATCTGTAGAGAGTCTGTCTGGTGATATCTGTAGAGAGTCTGTCTGGTGATATCTGTAGAGAGTTTGTCTGGTGATATCTGTAGAGAGTTTGTCTGTAGTGGAGATTTTTTTTTTTAATACATGAAAAAAACTATTTTCATAAACAATAATCACATCTTGATTGGAAACCTCATCAGGAATAAATAGTTTGGCGACATCCTCAGTGATGTTTACTTTACTTTTTAGTAATTTATTAATAACAGTCGCTCTTATCCTGACTTAGTCAGTGCATTCATCTTAAAGATTGCTTGGTGGGAGAACCACATGTCACAGGCAATAGGTAAGTCCCCATTGGAAGTTACAGATAGAAAGGGAGGGGGGGTGGCGGTCATGTGTGTGTGTGTGTGTGGGGGGTGTTCAGGGGCTTCAGGAACGTTTTTGTTTTGTTTTGGGAATGGAGGTAAGAAATAGAAACTTGAAGACTCAATGTAGAGTTTGATCTGAAGCCATACTTGTGATACTTTCATTTTTTTACGTTTTCGTTTTCCATTGTAAATAATGTTTTTTAGGTCTGTGTAGCCAAACTGTGATCGTATGGTATCCATTCATGTATTTGTATGTGTTCTATTTATGTCTGTAGATCAACCAATGAAAATTAAGCAAAAAAAACGGCCATGATTACGAGTGGTGGAAATGGTACCCAGTTTTCATTCTTGATTAAAAGTAAAGATACCTTAATAGAAAATTACTCAAGTCAACCAATAAAATATTACTTGAGTAAAAGTATAAAAGTATTTGGTTTTACTTAAGTACCAAAAGTAAATGGAATCGCTAAAATGTACTTAAGTATCAAAAGTAAAACTAAAAGTATCTACCCTTTCAAATGTCAAATATTAATCAAACCAGATGACATAATGTCCAACACTCAGACATCATTTACAAACTAAGCATGTGCGTTTAGTGAGTCCATAAGAGGCAGTAGGAATGACCTGGAATGTTCTCTGTTTAGTGAGTCCTCCAGATCAGGGGCAGTGGGAATGACCTGGAATGTTCTCTGTTTAGTGAGTCCACTAGATCAGAGGCAGTAGGAATGACCTGGAATGTTCTCTGTTTAGTGAGTCCTCCAGATCAGAGGCAGTAGGGATGACCAGGGATGTTCTCTGTTTAGTGAGTCCACTAGATCAGAGGCAGTAGGAATGACCAGGGATGTTCTCTGTTTAGTGAGTCCACTAGATAAGAGGCAGTAGGAATGACCTGGAATGTTCTCTGTTTAGTGAGTCCACTAGATAAGAGGCAGTAGGAATGACCAGGGATGTTCTCTGTTTAGTGAGTCCACTAGATAAGAGGCAGTAGGAATGACCTGGAATGTTCTCTGTTTAGTGAGTCCTCCAGATCTCTTAATAAGTGTGTTAATTGGACCATTTTCCTGTCAAGATGTAACTTTTGGGGAAATGTATGGAGTAAAAAGTACATTATTTTCTTAAGAATGTAGTGAAGTCAAAGTAAATATAAATACTAAAGTAAAATACAGATACCACAAAAAACATTTTACTATTTTTAAAAAATTCTTTTAAAATTTTACTTAAAACCTCTCTGGGATAGGGTCTAGTTTCCTGAATTTCTGCCTGGCTGACATGCCCAAAGTAAACTGCCTGTTACTCAGACCCAGAAGCCAGGATATGCATATAATTGGTAGCATTGGAGTTTCTAATTGGTAGCATTAAGTTTCTAAAACTGTTAAAATTATGTCTGAGACTATAACAGAATTGATATGACAGGCGAAAATCCGAAGGAAAAACAAACCAGAATTATTTTTTTAGGACCCAGGCTCTTATTCTGGAAACCTATTGTTCCTATCTCCCAGATTGCAATTCCCATGGCTTCCACTAGATGTCCGTTTTATTCAAGGCTTCAGGCTTGTTTTTTGAAAAACAAGCAAGAATTTAGAGTTTTGGTTAGGACCCCACCGGAACAATATCAATCTTTTAGCGAACTAGGGAGAGGGCGCATGCTTACTAATTTAGCTCTCCTATTGAAAATACTACTTTCCGTATGGAATATTATGGTTTATTTAAATTTTAGAGTACCTGAGGATTAAATAGAAACGTTGTTTGACTTGTCTTGGATGAAGTTTAGCAATCGCCTTTTTGGACTCCTTTGTCTGCATGTTGAACGAGTGTATGACTGAAAATCGATGGCGCCAACTAAACAGACTTTATGAGATACAAAGAAGGATTTTGTCTAACAAAATTACCATTCATGTTGTAGCTGGGACCCTTTGGGTTTGCAAACAGAGGAAGATCTTCCATTCATGTTGTAGCTGGGACCCTTTGGGTTTGCAAACAGAGGAAGATCTTCCATTCATGTTGTAGCTGGGACCCTTTGGGTTTGCAAACAGAGGAAGATCTTCCATTCATGTTGTAGCTGGGACCCTTTGGGTTTGCAAACAGAGGAAGATCTTCCATTCATGTTGTAGCTGGGACCCTTTGGGTTTGCAAACAGAGGAAGATCTTCCATTCATGTTGTAGCTGGGACCCTTTGGGTTTGCAAACAGAGGAAGATCTTCCATTCATGTTGTAGCTGGGATCCTTTGGGTTTGCAAACAGAGGAAGATCTTCCATTCATGTTGTAGCTGGGACCCTTTGGTTTTGCAAACAGAGGAAGATCTTCCATTCATGTTGTAGCTGGGATCCTTTGGGTTTGCAAACAGAGGAAGATCTTCCATTCATGTTGTAGCTGGGACCCTTTGGGTTTGCAAACAGAGGAAGATCTTCCATTCATGTTGTAGCTGGGACCCTTTGGGTTTGCAAACAGAGGAAGATCTTCCATTCATGTTGTAGCTGGGACCCTTTGGGTTTGCAAACAGAGGAAGATCTTCCATTCATGTTGTAGCTGGGACCCTTTGGGTTTGCAAACAGAGGAAGATCTTCCATTCATGTTGTAGCTGGGACCCTTTGGGTTTGCAAACAGAGGAAGATCTTCCATTCATGTTGTAGCTGGGACCCTTTGGGTTTGCAAACAGAGGAAGATCTTCCATTCATGTTGTAGCTAGGAAGATCTTCCATTCATGTTGTAGCTGGGACCCTTTGGGTTTGCAAACAGAGGAAGATCTTCCATTCATGTTGTAGCCGGGAAGATCTTCCATTCATGTTGTAGCTGGGACCCTTTGGGTTTGCAAACAGAGGAAGATCTTCCATTCATGTTGTAGCTGGGACCCTTTGGGTTTGCAAACAGAGGAAGATCTTCCATTCATGTTGTAGCTAGGAAGATCTTCCATTCATGTTGTAGCTGGGACCCTTTGGGTTTGCAAACAGAGGAAGATCTTCAAAAGTAAGTGATTTTATTTCATCGATATTTGTAATTTTATAACCAGCCTGTGCTGGTTGAAAAATATGTTGATGTGGGGCGCCATCCTCAGACAATTGCATGGTATGGTTCGCAGTAAAGTGTACTGTAAATCGGACAATGCAGTTAGATTAACCCTAATTTAAGCTTTTAAATGATATAAAATACTTGTATGTTCATGAATGTTTAATATTATGATTATTTATTTGAATTGCGCTCCCTCCAAATTCACCGGATGTTGTCGGCTGGTGTCCCGCTAGTGGAACGCCTATCCTATTCCACTGATGATTACTGACACCTGTGTGTCCTTTCAAACTATACAAACTAGTGACCTGTCGTGTTTTTCATTATACCCTGATGAAGAGAGCTTGTCTGTCGAAACATTGGTAATAAATGATTGCATCTGAGCTCCTAGAGTCCTTTTTTATTGAAGAAATACAAAC
The DNA here is from genome assembly GCF_034236695.1 of Oncorhynchus nerka. NCBI lineage: Eukaryota > Metazoa > Chordata > Actinopteri > Salmoniformes > Salmonidae > Oncorhynchus > Oncorhynchus nerka. The sequence continues at coordinate 26,284 of NW_027040423.1, forward strand.
GTTGGTGGAAGGTGAAGGAAGTCAAGAAGAGATTTTAAATCACACTTTTGCAGTTTTTGCAGTTTGAGACATGAGTCATAAATTCATGACTATACTTCATACTGCATTGCTTTCACTCAATAGCATTTTAGCTTAGCCTACAGTACCACGTAGTCACAATGCATGATGTTACACTGAAGATTAAATCATTCAATGTGATTCTTGAGTCTAGCGCTGCACCTGTTCTGCTCCATGCCAGACAGTTGCTTTCAGCCAGATCCGTTTTTGATAGTATGATATGGAAGCTGGGAGTTACTTCCACCCCAAAGAACATTGTTCAAAGGCCCAAATGACACAATGAGAAAGCCATCCATCACATAGAGAGAGACAATTAGGGTAGAAAAAGTATCTCTCTCGCTCTCTCTCCCCCCACCCTCTCTTTCACTCTCCCTCTCTCTCTTTCTCTCTCTCCCAGCCTCTCTCTCTCTACCTCACTCTCCACCTTATCTACCCCCCCCCCTTTCTCTGTCTTTCTCTCGCTCTCATTTTCTTCCCTCCCTCCCTGGGTTAATACTGTCTTTTTCAAACTCCTTACCTCTATCTAGGGGAACAGCCATGGAATATCCAAGGCTTCATTTGGTTTTAATTGTGATGTAGTGTCCTACTGATTACTTTGTATACCCCTCCTGGCTCCTCCCTGATCTTCCTGGCTCCTCCCTGATCCTTATTGTTCCTCCCTGTTGTGATGTAGTGTCCTACTGATTACTTTGTATACCCCTCCTGGCTCCTCCCTGATCTTCCTGGCTCCTCCCTGATCCTTATTGTTCCTCCCTGTTGTGATGTAGTGTCCTACTGATTACTTTGTATACCCCTCCTGGCTCCTCCCTGATCTTCCTGGCTCCTCCCTGATCCTTATTGTTCCTCCCTGTTGTGATGTAGTGTCCTACTGATTACTTTGTATACCCCTCCTGGCTCCTCCCTGATCTTCCTGGCTCCTCCCTGATCCTTATTGTTCCTCCCTGTTGTGATGTAGTGTCCTACAGGTTACTTTGTATACCCCTCCTGGCTCCTCCCTGATCTTCCTGGCTCCTCCCTGTTCCTTATTGTTCCTCCCTGTTGTGATGTAGTGTCCTACTGATTACTTTGTATACCCCTCCTGGCTCCTCCCTGATCTTCCTGGCTCCTCCCTGATCCTTATTGTTCCTCCCTGTTGTGATGTAGTGTCCTACTGATTACTTTGTATACCCCTCCTGGCTCCTCCCTGATCTTCCTGGCTCCTCCCTGATCCTTATTGTTCCTCCCTGTTGTGATGTAGTGTCCTACTGATTACTTTGTATACCCCTCCTGGCTCCTCCCTGATCTTCCTGGCTCCTCCCTTATCCTTATTGTTCCTCCCTGTTGTGATGTAGTGTCCTACAGGTTACTTTGTATACCCCTCCTGGCTCCTCCCTGATCTTCCTGGCTCCTCCCTGATCCTTATTGTTCCTCCCTGTTGTGATGTAGTGTCCTACTGATTACTTTGTATACCCCTCCTGGCTCCTCCCTGATCTTCCTGGCTCCTCCCTGTTCCTTATTGTTCCTCCCTGTTGTGATGTAGTGTCCTACTGGTTACTTTTTCAATACGTTCTGTGTGACCCGAGACCAGAACAGACCAGAACAGACCAGACCAGAACAGACCAGACCAGACCAGACCAGAACAGACCAGAACAGACCAGAACAGACCAGAACAGACCAGACCAGAACAGACCAGAACAGACCAGACCAGACCAGAACAGACCAGAACAGACCAGAACAGACCAGACCAGACCAGACCAGAACAGACCAGAACAGACCAGACCAGACCAGACCATTTCAATATGTTCTGTGAGAACCCAGTCCAGTCCAGACTAGACCAGACCAGACCAGACCAGACTAGACCAGACCAGACCATTTCAATGCGTTCTGTGAGAACACAGACCAGACCAGACCAGACAAGACCAGACTATATACTATATGGTCTGTCATGTAATAGAAACTATATATTTCTATATGGTCTGTCATGTAATAGAAACTATATATTTCTATATGGTCTGTCATGTAATAGAAACTATATATTTCTATATGGTCTGTCATGTAATAGAAACTATATATTTCTATATGGTCTGTCATGTAATAGAAACTATATATTTCTATATGGTCTGTCATGTAATAGAAACTATATATTTATATATGGTCTGTCATGTTATATAATCTATATATTTCTATATGGTCTGTCATGTAATAGAAACTATATATTTATATATGGTCTGTTATTTTATATAATCTATATATTTATATATGGTATGTCATGTTATATAATCTATATATTTATATATGGTCTGTCATGTTATATAATCTATATATTTCTATATGGTCTGTTATGTAATATAATCTATATATTTCTATATGGTCTGTTATGTTATAGGTAATATGTATTTCTATATGGTCTGTTATGTTATAGGTAATATGTATTTCTATATGGTCTGTTATGTAATAGAATCTATATATTTCTATATGGTCTGTTATGTAATAGAATCTATTGTAACATCGTTCGTCTGTTGAAAGAGAGTCGGACCGAAATGCAGCGTGTAGGTTACTCATGACTTTAATGAAAGAATGCGTACATGAAATAACTCAATAACATACAAAGCAAAACAACAAACGGAACGTGAAACTAATTACAGCCTATCTGGTGACTATAACACAGAGACAGGACAAACACCCACAAAATACGACGCGAACTCAGGCTACCTAAATACGGTTCCCAATCAGAGACAACGATAAGCAGCTGACTCCAATTGAGAATCGCCTCAGGCAGCCAAGCCTAACTAGACATACCCCTAATCAACACAATCCCAATTACTACAAACCCCAATTACGAAACACAACATATAAACCCATGTCACACCCTGGCTTACCCAAACATATACCAAAAACACAAAATATAATGACCAAGGCGTGACATCTATATATTTCTATATGGTCTGTCATGTAATAGAATCTATATATTTCTATATGGTCTGTTATGTAATAGGTAATAAACATTTCTATATGGTTTGTTATGTTATAGGTAATAAACATTTCTATATGGTCTGTTATGTAATAGAATCTATGTATTTCTATATGGTCTGTCATGTTATAGGTAATAAACATTTCTATATGGTTTGTTATGTTATAGGTAATAAACATTTCTATATGGTCTGTTATGTAATAGAATCTATATATTTCTATATGGTCTGTTATGTAATAGAATCTATATATTTCTATATGGTCTGTCATGTTATAGGTAATAAACATTTCTATATGGTTTGTTATGTTATAGGTAATAAACATTTCTATATGGTCTGTAATAGAAATATTTATTATCTATATGGTCTGTAATAGAAATATTTATTATCTATATGGTCTGTCATGTTATAGATACTATATAATTTTTATGCTGTGGTCTGTCATGTTATAGATACTATATAATTTTTATGCTGTGGTCTGTCATGTTATAGATACTATATAATTTTTATGCTGTGGTCTGTCATGTTATAGATACTATATAATTTTTATGCTGTGGTCTGTCATGTTATAGATACTATATATTGCTATATGGTCTGTTATGTTATAGATACTATATATTGCTATATGGTCTGTTATTTTATCTTTTGAATCCTAAGCATCCCACTAGCGGGGCAACTTTCGATGACACTGGAGGGCATGCAATTCAAATAAATGATCATCAAGATTATGAATAGGTACATACAAGTGTCTTATATTGGTTAAAAATGCTTAAAATTCTTGTTAATCTAACTGCACTTTCTGATTTATAGTAGCTATTACAGCGAAAACATGCCATGTGATTGTTTGAGGACGGTGACCCACTTCAAAATATTTTTCCACCTGCACAGGTTTCATAAATTCACAAATAGCGATTAAATATTCACTTACTTTTTGAAAATCTTCCTATGATTTGTCATCCAAAGGGTTCCAGCTATAACATGTGTCATTTTGTTAGATTAAAATTATTCTTTATGTCCCAAAAAGTCAGTTAAGTTGGAGCCATCAATTTGAGTAGTCCACTTGTTAAACATGCAGAGAAAGGAATCCAAAACTCTACCCCTAAACTTTTTTTCAACAAGTCAAAATACATTTCAATTTACTCCTCAGATACCCTAAAATGTTATCAAACTATACTTTTTCTTGGGGAAAGTAGTATGCTCAATGGGAAAACGAATTTAGCAGGTACGTTCTGTCTTCATGGAGAGCGCAAACACAAATTTCCAATACTGTGCCACTGTACTAAAACTGATATTTCTTCTTCGTTTTGAAGTTACAAGCCTGACACCATGAACATAAACTGCTGACGCCATTGGAAGTGCATCCAGGGAGCTAATTTCCAGTATACCCTTATACCCTTATACTTTCCATTGCAAGTGCATGGTCTCTCTCAAAAAATGATTTTTCTCCTACCATATCTATTGTGTTATATTCACCTACATTATTCTTACATTTTCACAAACTGCAAAGTGTCTTCTTTCCAATGGTACCATTGATATGCATATGCTTGCTTCAGGACTTAAGCAACAGGCAGTTAACTTTGGGCAAGTCATTCAGGCGGATATTGCGAAAAAAGGAGCCTAAATATATTCCATGTGCTGTGGTCTGTCATGTCATAGATACTGTGTATTTAGATATGCTATGGTCTGTCATGTCATAGATACTGTGTATTTAGATATGCTATGGTCTGTCATGTCATAGATACTGTGTATTTAGATGTGCTGTGGTCTGTCATGTCATAGATACTGTGTATTTAGATATGCTATGGTCTGTCATGTCATAGATACTGTGTATTTAGATATGCTATGGTCTGTCATGTCATAGATACTGTGTATTTCTATGTGCTGTGGTCTGTCATGTCATAGATACTGTGTATTTCTATGTGCTGTGGTCTGTCATGTCATAGATACTGTGTATTTAGATATGCTATGGTCTGTCATGTCATAGATACTGTGTATTTCTATGTGCTGTGGTCTGTCATGTCATAGATACTGTGTATTTCTATGTGCTGTGGTCTGTCATGTCATAGATACTGTGTATTTCTATGTGCTGTGGTCTGTCATGTCATAGATACTGTGTATTTAGATATGCTATGGTCTGTCATGTCATAGATACTGTGTATTTCTATGTGCTGTGGTCTGTCACGTTACAGATAATATGTATATATATATATCCCATGGTATGACATGTTATAGATATAATGTATATATATATCCCATGGTATGACATGTTATAGATATAATGTATTTATATATCCCATGGTATGACATGTTATAGATACTGTGTATTTCTATGTGCTGTGGTCTGTCACGTTACAGATAATATGTATATATATATATCCCATGGTATGACATGTTATAGATATAATGTATTTATATATCCCGTGGTATGACATGTTATAGATAATGTGTATTTAGATATGTTGTGGTAGATACTATGTATTTTGTCATGATCTGTCATGTTATGGATACTATATATTTCTATATGCTGTGGTCTGTTATGTAATAGATAGACTGTATTTCTATATGTTCTGTGATGTCATCAAAATCCTATCAGTCTATCAGTATATTAGGGGGTGGTGATGAATCTATCAGTATATTAGGGGTGGTGATGAGTCTATCAGTATATTAGGGGTGGTGATGAGTCTATCAGTATATTAGGGGTGGTGATGAGTCTATCAGTGTATTAGGGTGGTGATGAGTCTATCAGTATATTAGATGGTGGTGATGAGCCTATCAGTGTATTAGGGGTTGGTGATGAGGCTATCAGTATATTAGGGGTGGTGATGAGCCGTATATTAGGGGTGGTGATTAGTCTATCAGTGTATTAGGGGTGGTGATGAGTCTATCAGTATATTAGGGGTGGTAATAAGCCGTATATTAGGGGTGGTGATGAGTCTATCAGTATATTAGGGGTGGTGATGAGTCTATCAGTATATTAGGGGGTGGTAATGAGCCGTATATTAGGGGTGGTGATGAGTCTATCAGTATATTAGGGGGTGGTGATGAGTCTATCAGTATATTAGGGGGTGGTGATGAGTCTATCAGTATATTAGGGGGTGGTGATGAGTCTATCAGTATATTAGGGGTGGTGATGAGTCTATCAGTATATTAGGGGGTGGTGATGAGTCTATCAGTATATTAGGGGGTGGTGATGAGTCTCAGTATATTAGGGGTGGTGATGAGCCGTATATTAGGGGTGGTGATGAGTCTATCAGTATATTATGAGGTGGTGATGAGCCGTATATTAGGGGGTGGTGATGAGTCTATCAGTATATTAGGTGGTGGTGATGAGTCTATCAGTATATTATGGGGTGGTGATGAGCCGTATATTAGGGGGTGGTGATGAGTCTATCAGTATATTAGGGGGTGGTGATGAGTCTATCAGTATATTAGGGGGTGGTGATGAGTCTATCAGTATATTAGGGGGTTGGTGATGAATCTATCTATCAGTATATTAGGGGGTGGTGATGAGTCTATCAGTATATTAGGGGGTGTTGATGAATCTATCAGTATATTAGGGGGTGGTGATGAGTCTATCAGTATATTAGGGGGTGGTGATGAGTCTCAGTATATTAGAAGGTGGTGATGAGTCTATCTATCAGTATATTTGTGGGTGGTGATGAATCTATCAGTATATTAGGGGGTTGGTGATGAGGTTATCAGTATATTAGGTGGTGGTGATGAGTCTATCAGTATATTAGGGGGTGGTGATGAGTCTATCAGTACATTAGGGGTGGTGATGAGTCTACCTGTATATCAGGGGTGGTTATGAGTCTATCAGTATATTAGGGGTGGTGGTGAGTCTATCAGTATATTAGGGGTGGTGATGAGTCTATATATCAGTATATTAGGGGTGGTGATGAACCTATTAGTATATTAGGGGTGGTGATGAGTCTATTAGTATATTAGGGGTGGTGATGAGTCTATCAGTATATTAGGGGGTGGTGATGAGCCTATCAGTATATTAGGGGTGGTGATGAGCCTATCAGTATATTAGGGGTGGTGATGAGTCTATCAGTATATTAGGTGGTGGTGATGAGTCTATCAGTATATTAGGGGGTGGTAATAAGCCGTATATTAGGGGGTGGTGATGAGTCTATCAGTATATTAGGGGAGGTGATGAGTCTATCAGTATATTAGGGGGTGGTGATGAGTCTATCAGTATATTAGGGGGTGGTGATGAGCCTATCAGTATATTAGGGGGTGGTGATGAGCCTATCAGTATATTAGGGGTGGTGATGAGTCTATCAGTATATTAGGTGGTGGTGATGAGTCTATCAGTATATTAGGGGTGGTAATAAGCCGTATATTAGGGGGTGGTGATGAGTCTATCAGTATATTAGGGAGTGGTGATGAGTCTATCAGTATATTAGGTGGTGGTGATGAGTCTATCAGTACATTAGGGGGTGGTGATGAGCCTATCAGTATATTAGGGGTGGTGATGAGCCTATCAGTATATTAGGGGTGGTGATGAGTCTATCAGTATATTAGGTGGTGGTGATGAGTCTATCAGTATATTAGGGGGTGGTAATAAGCCGTATATTAGGGGTGGTGATGAGTCTATCAGTATATTAGGGGAGGTGATGAGTCTATCAGTATATTAGGGGTGGTGATGAGTCTATCAGTATATTAGGGGGTGGTGATGAGTCTATCAGTATATTAGGGGTGGTGATGAGTCTATCAGTATATTAGGGGTGGTGATGAGTCTATCAGTATATTAGGGGTGGTGATGAGTCTATCAGTATATTAGGGGTGGTGATGAGCCGTATATTGGTGGTGATGAGTCTATCAGTATATTATGGGGTGGTGATGAGCCGTATATTAGGGGTGGTGATGAGTCTATCAGTATATTAGGTGGTGGTGATGAGTCTATCAGTATATTATGGGGTGGTGATGAGGTATATTAGGGGTGGTGATGAGTCTATCAGTATATTAGGGGTGGTGATGAGCCGTATATTAGGGGTAGTGATGAGTCTATCAGTATATCAGGGGTGGTTATGAGTCTATCAGTATATCAGGGTGTGGTTATGAGTCTATCAGTATATTAGGGGTGGTGATGAGTCTATATATCAGTATATTAGGGGGTGGTGATGAGTCTATTAGTATATTAGGGGGTGGTGATGAGTATCAGTATATTAGGGGGTGGTGATGAGTCTATCAGTATATTAGGGGTGGTGATGAGTCTATCAGTATATTAGGTGGTGGTGATGAGTCTATCAGTATATTAGGGGTGGTGATGAGCCTATCAGTATATTAGGTGGTGGTGATGAGCCTATCAGTACCTTAGGGGGTGGTGATGAGTCTACCTGTATATCAGGGAGTGGTGATGAGACTATCAGAATATTAGGGGATGGTGATGAGTCTATCAGTATATTAGGGGGTGGTGATGAGCCTATCAGTATATTAGGTGGTGGTGATGAGTCTATCAGTATATTAGGGGTGGTAATAAGGTATATTAGGGGGTGGTGATGAGTCTATCAGTATATTAGGGGTGATGAGTCTATCAGTATATTAGGGGGTGGTGATGAGTCTATCAGTATATTAGGGGTGGTGATGAGTCTATCAGTATATTAGGGGTGGTGATGAGTCTATCAGTATATTAGGGGTGGTGATGAGTCTATCAGTATATTAGGGGTGGTGATGAGTCTATCAGTATATTAGGGGTGGTGATGAGTCTATCAGTATATTAGGGGTGGTGATGAGTCTATCAGTATATTAGGGGTGGTGATGAGTCTATCAGTATATTAGGGGTGGTGATGAGTCTATCAGTATATTAGGGGGTGGTGATGAGCCGTATATTAGGGGGTGGTGATGAGTCTATCAGTATATCAGGGGGTGGTTATGAGTCTATCAGTATATCAGGGTGTGGTTATGAGTCTATCAGTATATTAGGGGTGGTGATGAGTCTATATATCAGTATATTAGGGGGTTGATGAGTCTATTAGTATATTAGGGGGTGGTGATGAGTCTATCAGTATATTAGGGGGTGGTGATGAGTCTATCTATCAGTATATTAGGGGGTGGTGATGAGTCTATCAGTACGTTAGGGGGCGGTGATGAGTCTATCAGTTTATTAGGGGGTGGTGATGCGTCTATCTAGTATATTAGGGGGTGGTGATGAGCCTATCAGTATATTAGGTGGTGGTGATGAGTCTATCAGTATATTAGGTGGTGGTAAATGAGTCTATCAGTATATTAGGTGGTGGTAAATGAGTCTATCAGTATATTAGGGGGTGGTGATGAGTCTATCAGTATATTAGGGGGTGGTGATGAGTCTATCAGTATATTAGGGGTGGTGATGAGCCTATCAGTATATTAGGGGTGGTGATGAGCCTATCAGTATATTAGGGGTGGTGATGAGTCTATCAGTATATTAGGTGGTGGTGATGAGTCTATCAGTATATTAGGGGTGGTAATGAGCCGTATATTAGGGGGTGGTGATGAGTCTATCAGTATATTAGGGGTGGTGATGAGTCTATCAGTATATTAGGGGTGGTGATGAGTCTATCAGTATATTAGGGGTGGTGATGAGTCTATCAGTATATTAGGGGGTGGTGATGAGTCTATCAGTATATTAGGGGGTGGTGATGAGTCTATCAGTATATTAGGGGGTGGTGATGAGTCTATCAGTATATTAGGGGGTGGTGATGAGCCGTATATTAGGGGGTGGTGATGAGTCTATCAGTATATTAGGGGGTGGTGATGAGTCTATCAGTATATTAGGGGTGGTGATGAGTCTATCAGTATATTAGGTGGAGGTGATGAGTCTATCAGTATATTATGGGGTGGTGATGAGCCGTATATTAGGGGGTGGTGATGAGTCTATCAGTATATTAGGGGGTGGTGATGAGCCGTATATTAGGGGGTAGTGATGAGTCTATCAGTATATCAGGGGGTGGTTATGAGTCTATCAGTATATCAGGGTGTGGTTATGAGTCTATCAGTATATTAGGGGTGGTGATGAGTCTATATATCAGTATATTAGGGGGTGGTGATGAGTCTATTAGTATATTAGGGGGTGGTGATGAGTATCAGTATATTAGGGGGTGGTGATGAGTCTATCAGTATATTAGGGGGTGGTGATGAGTCTATCAGTATATTAGGTGGTGGTGATGAGTCTATCAGTATATTAGGGGGTGGTGATGAGCCTATCAGTATATTAGGTGGTGGTGATGAGCCTATCAGTACCTTAGGGGCTGGTGATGAGTCTACCTGTATATCAGGGAGTGGTGATGAGACTATCAGAATATTAGGGGATGGTGATGAGTCTATCAGTATATTAGGGGGTGGTGATGAGCCTATCAGTATATTAGGGGGTGGTGATGAGTCTATCAGTATATTATTAGGTATATTAGGGGTGGTGATGAGTCTATCAGTATATTAGGGGGTGGTGATGAGTCTATCAGTATATTAGGGGTGGTGATGAGTCTATCAGTATATTAGGGGTGGTGATGAGTCTATCAGTATATTAGGGGTGGTGATGAGTCTATCAGTATATTAGGGGTGGTGATGAGTCTATCAGTATATTAGGGGGTGGTGATGAGTCTATCAGTATATTAGGGGTGGTGATGAGTCTATCAGTATATTAGGGGTGGTGATGAGTCTATCAGTATATTAGGGGTGGTGATGAGTCTATCAGTATATTAGGGGTGGTGATGAGTCTATCAGTATATTATATCGTATATTAGGGGTGGTGATGAGTCTATCAGTATATCAGGGGTGGTTATGAGTCTATCAGTATATCAGGGTGTGGTGATGAGTCTATCAGTATATTAGGGGTGGTGATGAGTCTATATATCAGTATATTAGGGGGTTGATGAGGGGTGGTGATGAGTCTATCAGTATATTAGGGGTGGTGATGAGTCTATCTATCAGTATATTAGGGGTTGGTGATGAGTCTATCAGTATATTAGGGGTGGTGATGAGTCTATCAGTTTATTAGGGGTGGTGATGAGTCTATCTAGTATATTAGGGGTGGTGATGAGCCTATCAGTATATTAGGTGGTGGTGATGAGTCTATCAGTATATTAGGTGGTGGTAAATGAGTCTATCAGTATATTAGGTGGTGGTAAATGAGTCTATCAGTATATTAGGGGGTGGTGATGAGTCTATCAGTATATTAGGGGGTGGTGATGAGTCTATCAGTATATTAGGGGGTGGTGATGAGCCGTATATTAGGGGTGGTGATGAGGCTATCAGTATATCAGGGGGTGGTTATGAGTCTATCAGTATATCAGGGGGTGGTTATGAGTCTATCAGTATATTAGGGGGTGGTGGTGAGTCTATCAGTATATTAGGGGTGGTGATGAGTCTATATATCAGTATATTAGGGGGTGGTGATGAACCTATTAGTATATTAGGGGGTGGTGATGAGTCTATTAGTATATTAGGGGTGGTGATGAGTCTATCAGTATATTAGGGGTGGTGATGAGCCGTATATTAGGTGGTGGTGATGAGTCTATCAGTATATTAGGGGTGGTGATGAGTCTATCAGTTTATTAGGGGTGTTGATGAGTCTATCAGTATATTAGGGGTGGTGATGAGTCTATCAGTATATTAGGTGGTGGTGATGAGTCTATCAGTATATTAGGGGTGGTGATGAGTCTATCAGTATTATTAGGGGGGTGGTGATGAGTCTATCAGTATATTAGGGGGTGGTGATGAGTCTATCAGTATATTAGGGGTGGTGATGAGTCTATCAGTATATTAGGGGTGGTGATGAGTCTATCAGTATATTAGGGGTGGTGATGAGTCTATCAGTATATTAGGGGTGGTAATGAGTCTATGTATATTAGGGGTGGTGATGAGTCTATCAGTATATTAGGGGTGGTGATGAGTCTATCAGTATATTAGGGGTGGTGATGAGTCTATCAGTATATTAGGGGTGGTGATGAGTCTATCAGTATATTAGGGGTGGTGATGAGTCTATCAGTATATTAGGGGTGGTGATGAGTCTATCAGTATATTAGGGTGGTGATGAGTCTATCAGTATATTAGGGGGTGGTGATGAGTCTATCAGTATATTAGGGGTGGTGATGAGTCTATCAGTATATTAGGGGTGGTGATGAGTCTCAGTATATTAGGGGGTGGTGATGAGTCTATCAGTATATTAGGGGTGGTGATGAGTCTATCAGTATATTATTAGGTATATTAGGGGTGGTGATGAGTCTATCAGTATATTAGGGTGGTGATGAGTCTATCAGTATATTAGGTGGAGGTGATGAGTCTATCAGTATATTATGGGGTGGTGATGAGTGTATATTATGAGTCTATCAGTATATTAGGGGTGGTGATGAGGGGTGGTGATGAGTCTATAAGTATATTAGGGGTGGTGATGAGTCTATCAGTATATTAGGGGTGGTGATGAGTCTATCAGTATATTAGGGGGTGGTGATGAGTCTATCAGTATATTAGGGGTGGTGATGAGTCGTATATTAGGGGTGGTGATGAGTCTATCAGTATATTAGGGGTGGTTGATGAGTCTATCAGTATATCAGGTGTGGTTATGAGTCTATCAGTATATTAGGGGTGGTGATGAGTCTATCAGTATATTAGGGGTGGTGATGAGTCTATCAGTATATTAGGGGTGGTGATGAGTCTATCAGTATATTAGGGGTGGTGATGAGTCTATCTATCAGTATATTAGGGGTGGTGATGAGTCTATCAGTATATTAGGGGTGGTGATGAGTCTATATATCAGTATATTAGGGGGTGGTGATGAGTCTATTAGTATATTAGGGGGTGGTGATGAGTCTATCAGTATATTAGGGGGTGGTGATGAGTCTATCTATCAGTATATTAGGGGGTGGTGATGAGTCTATCAGTATATTAGGGGTGGTGATGAGTCTATCAGTTTATTAGGGGTGGTGATGAGTCTATCTATCAGTATATTAGGGGTGGTGATGAGCCTATCAGTATATTAGGTGGTGGTGATGAGTCTATCAGTATATTAGGTGGTGGTAAATGAGTCTATCAGTATATTAGGTGGTGGTAAATGAGTCTATCAGTATATTAGGGGGTGGTGATGAGTCTATCAGTATATTAGGGGTGGTGATGAGTCTATCAGTATATTAGGGGTGGTGATGAGCCGTATATTAGGGGTGGTGATGAGGCTATCAGTATATCAGGGGTGGTTATGAGTCTATCAGTATATCAGGGGTGGTTGATGAGTCTATCAGTATATTAGGGGTGGTGATGAGTCTATCAGTATATTAGGGGTGGTGATGAGTCTATATATCAGTATATTAGGGGTGGTGATGAACCTATTAGTATATTAGGGGGTGGTGATGAGTCTATCAGTATATTAGGGGTGGTGATGAGTCTATCAGTATATTAGGGGTGGTGATGAGTCTATCAGTATATTAGGGGTGGTGATGAGTCTATCAGTATATTAGGGGTGGTGATGAGTCTATCAGTATATTAGGGGGTGGTGATGAGTCTATCAGTATATTAGGGGTGGTGATGAGTCTATCAGTATATTAGGGGTGGTGATGAGTCTATCTATATATTAGGGGTGGTGATGAGTCTATCAGTATATTAGGGGTGGTGATGAGTCTATCAGTTTATCAGTCTATCTATCAGTATATTAGGGGTGGTGATGAGTCTATCAGTATATTAGGTGGTGGTGATGAGTCTATCAGTATATTAGGTGGTGGTGATGAGTCTATCAGTATATTAGGGGTGGTGATGAGTCTATCAGTATATTAGGGGTGGTGATGAGTCTATCAGTATATTAGGTGGTGGTGATGAGTCTATCAGTATATTAGGTGGTGGTAAATGAGTCTATCAGTATATTAGGGGTGGTGATGAGTCTATCAGTATATTAGGGGTGGTGATGAGTCTATCAGTATATTAGGGGTGGTGATGAGTCTATCAGTATATTAGGGGGTGGTGATGAGTCTATCAGTATATTAGGGGTGGTGATGAGTCTATTAGTATATTAGGGGGTGGTGATGAGTCTATCAGTATATTATGGTGATGAGGTATATTAGGTGGTGGTGATGAGTCTATCAGTATATTAGGGGTGGTGATGAGTCTATCAGTATATTAGGGGTGGTGATGAGTCTATATATCAGTATATTAGGGGGTGATGAGTCTATCAGTATATTAGGGGTGGTGATGAGTCTATCAGTATATTAGGGGTGGTGATGAGTCTATCTATCAGTATATTAGGGGTGGTGATGAGTCTATCAGTATATTAGGGGTGGTGATGAGTCTATCAGTTTATTAGGGTGGTGGGTATATTAGGGGTGGTGATGAGTCTATCAGTATATTAGGTGGTGGTGATGAGTCTATCAGTATATTAGGTGGTGGTGATGAGTCTATCAGTATATTAGGTGGTGGTGATGAGTCTATCAGTATATTAGGGGTGGTGATGAGTCTATCAGTATATTAGGGGTGGTGATGAGTCTATCAGTATATTAGGGGTGGTTGAGGGGGTGGTGATGAGTCTATCAGTATATTAGGGGTGGTGATGAGTCTATCAGTATATTAGGGGTGGTGATGAGTCTATCAGTATATTAGGGGTGGTGGTGAGTCTATCAGTATATTAGGGGTGGTGATGAGTCTATATATCAGTATATTAGGGGTGGTGATGAACCTATTAGTATATTAGGGTGGTGATGAGTCTATTAGTATATTAGGGGTGGTGATGAGTCTATCAGTATATTAGGGGTGGTGATGAGCCAGTATATTAGGTGGTGGTGATGAGTCTATCAGTATATTAGGGGTGGTGATGTATATTAGTGATGAGTCTATCAGTATATTAGGGGTGGTGATGAGTCTATCAGTATATTAGGGGTGGTGATGAGTCTATATATCAGTATATTAGGGGGTTGATGAGTCTATTAGTATATTAGGGGTGGTGATGAGTCTATCAGTATATTAGGGGTGGTGATGAGTCTATCTATCAGTATATTAGGGGTGGTGATGAGTCTATCAGTATTAGGGGTGGTGATGAGTCTATCAGTTTATTAGGGGTGGTGATGAGTCTATCTATCAGTATATTAGGGGTGGTGATGAGCCTATCAGTATATTAGGTGGTGGTGATGAGTCTATCAGTATATTAGGTGGTGGTGATGAGTCTATCAGTATATTAGGTGGTGGTGATGAGTCTATCAGTATATTAGGGGTGGTGATGAGCCTATCAGTATATTAGGTGGTGGTGATGAGTCTATCAGTATATTAGGTGGTGGTAAATGAGTCTATCAGTATATTAGGTGGTGGTAAATGAGTCTATCAGTATATTAGGGGGTGGTGATGAGTCTATCAGTATATTAGGGGTGGTGATGAGTCTATATATCAGTATATTAGGGGGTGGTGATGAACCTATTAGTATATTAGGGGGTGGTGATGAGTCTATTAGTATATTAGGGGGTGGTGATGAGTCTATCAGTATATTAGGGGGTGGTGATGAGCCGTATATTAGGTGGTGGTGATGAGTCTATCAGTATATTAGGGGGTGGTGATGAGTCTATCAGTATATTAGGGGTGGTGATGAGTCTATATATCAGTATATTAGGGGGGGTTGATGAGTCTATTAGTATATTAGGGGTGGTGATGAGTCTATCAGTATATTAGGGGTGGTGATGAGTCTATCTATCAGTATATTAGGGGTGGTGATGAGTCTATCAGTATATTAGGGGCGGTGATGAGTGGTGATGAGTCTATCAGTATATTAGGGGTGGTGATGAGCCTATCAGTATATTAGGTGGTGGTGATGAGTCTATCAGTATATTAGGTGGTGGTAAATGAGTCTATCAGTATATTAGGTGGTGGTAAATGAGTCTATCAGTATATTAGGGGTGGTGATGAGTCTATCAGTATATTAGGGGTGGTGATGAGTCTATCAGTATATTAGGGGTGGTGATGAGTCTATCAGTATATTAGGGGTGGTGATGAGGCTATCAGTATATCAGGGGTGGTTATGAGTCTATCAGTATATCAGGGGTGGTTTGAGTCTATCAGTATATTAGGGGGTGGTGGTGAGTCTATCAGTATATTAGGGGTGGTGATGAGTCTATATATCAGTATATTAGGGGTGGTGATGAACCTATTAGTATATTAGGGGTGGTGATGAGTCTATTAGTATATTAGGGGTGGTGATGAGTCTATCAGTATATTAGGGGTGGTGATAGCCGTATATTAGGTGGTGGTGATGAGTCTATCAGTATATTAGGGGTGGTGATGAGTCTATCAGTTTATTAGGGGTGTTGATGAGTCTATCAGTATATTAGGGGTTGGTGATGAGTCTATCAGTATATTAGGTGGTGGTGATGAGTCTATCAGTATATTAGGGGTGGTGATGAGTCTATCAGTTTATTAGGGGTGGTGATGAGTCTATCAGTATATTAGGGGTGGTAATAAGCTGTATATTAGGGGTGGTGATGAGTCTATCAGTATATTAGGGTGGTGATGAGTCTATCAGTATATTAGGGGTGGTGATGAGTCTATCAGTATATTAGGGGTGGTGATGAGTCTATCAGTATATTAGTGATGAGTCTTCAGTATATTAGGGGTGGTAATGAGTGATGAGTCTATCAGTATATTAGGGGTGGTGATGAGTCTATCAGTATATTAGGGGTGGTGATGAGTCTATCAGTATATTAGGGGTGGTGATGAGTCTATCAGTATATTAGGGGTGGTGATGAGTCTATCAGTATATTAGGGGTGGTGATGAGTCTATCAGTATATTAGGGGGTGGTGATGAGTCTATCAGTATATTAGGGGGTGGTGATGAGTCTATCAGTATATTAGGGGTGGTGATGAGTCTATCAGTATATTAGGGGGTGGTGATGAGTCTCAGTATATTAGGGGTGGTGATGAGTCTATCAGTATATTAGGGGTGGTGATGAGTCTATCATTATATTAGGGGTGGTGATGAGTCTATCAGTATATTAGTGGTGGTGATGAGTCTATCAGTATATTATGGGGGGTGTGTATATTATGAGTCTATCAGTATATTAGGGGTGGTGATGAGTATATTAGGGGTGGTGATGAGTCTATCAGTATATTAGGGGTGGTGATGAGTCTATCAGTATATTAGGGGTGGTGATGAGTCTATCAGTATATTAGGGGTGGTGATGAGTCTATCAGTATATTAGGGGTGGTGATGAGTCTATCAGTATATCAGGGGTGGTTATGAGTCTATCAGTATATTAGGTGTGGTTATGAGTCTATCAGTATATTAGGGGTGGTGATGAGTCTATATATCAGTATATTAGGGGTGGTGATGAGTCTATCAGTATATTAGGGGTGGTGATGAGTCTATCAGTATATTAGGGGTGGTGATGAGATGAGTAGGGGTGGTGATGAGTCTATCAGTATATTAGGGGTGGTGATGAGTCTATCTATCAGTATATTAGGGGTGGTGATGAGCCTATCAGTATATTAGGTGGTGGTGATGAGTCTATCAGTATATTAGGGGTGGTAAATGAGTCTATCAGTATATTAGGTGGTGGTGATGAGTCTATCAGTATATTAGGGGGTGGTGATGAGTCTATCAGTATATTAGGGGTGGTGATGAGTCTATCAGTATATTAGGGGTGGTGATGAGGTATATTAGGGGTGGTGATGAGCTATCAGTATATCAGGGGTGGTTATGAGTCTATCAGTATATCAGGGGTGGTTATGAGTCTATCAGTATATTAGGGGGTGGTGGATGAGTCTATCAGTATATTAGGGGTGGTGATGAGTCTATATATCAGTATATTAGGGGTGGTGATGAACCTATTAGTATATTAGGGTGGTGATGAGTCTATTAGTATATTAGGGGTGGTGATGAGTCTATCAGTATATTAGGGGTGGTGATGAGTCTATCAGTATATTAGGTGGTGGTGATGAGTCTATCAGTATATTAGGGGTGGTGATGAGTCTATCAGTATATTAGGGTGGTGATGAGTCTATCAGTATATTAGGGGTGGTGATGAGTCTATCAGTATATTAGGGGTGGTGATGAGTCTATCTATCAGTATATTAGGGGGTGGTGATGAGTCTATCAGTACGTTAGGGGTGGTGATGAGTCTATCAGTTTATTAGGGGTGGTGATGAGTCTATCAGTATATTAGGGGTGGTGATGAGCCTATCAGTATATTAGGGGGTGGTGATGAGTCTATCAGTATATTAGGTGGTGGTAAATGAGTCTATCAGTATATTAGGGGGTGGTGATGAGTCTATCAGTATATTAGGGGGTGGTGATGAGTCTATCAGTATATTAGGGGTGGTGATGAGTCTATCAGTATATTAGGGGTGGTGATGAGTCTATCAGTATATTAGGGGTGGTGATGAGCTATCAGTATATCAGGGGTGGTTATGAGTCTATCAGTATATCAGGGGGTGGTTATGAGTCTATCAGTATATTAGGGGGTGGTGATGAGTCTATCAGTATATTAGGGGTGGTGATGAGTCTATATATCAGTATATTAGGGGGTGGTGATGAACCTATTAGTATATTAGGGGGTGGTGATGAGTCTATTAGTATATTAGGGGGTGGTGATGAGTCTATCAGTATATTAGGTGGGTGGTGATGAGATGAGTCTATCAGTATATTAGGGGTGGTGATGAGGTATATTGGTGATGATGAGTCTATCAGTATATTAGGGGTGGTGATGAGTCTATCAGTATATTAGGGTGGTGATGAGTCTATCAGTATATTAGGGGGTTGATGAGTCTATCAGTATATTAGGGGTGGTGATGAGTCTATCAGTATATTAGGGGTGGTGATGAGTCTATCTATCAGTATATTGATGAGGGTGGTGATGAGTCTATCAGTATATTAGGGGTGGTGATGAGTCTATCAGTATATTAGGGGTGGTGATGGTCTATCAGTATATTAGGTGGTGGTGATGAGTCTATCAGTATATTAGGGGTGGTAAATGAGTCTATCAGTATATTAGGGGTGGTGATGAGTCTATCAGTATATTAGGGGTGGTGATGAGTCTATCAGTATATTAGGTGGTGGTGATGAGTCTATCAGTATATTAGGGGTGGTGATGAGTCTATCAGTATATTAGGGGTGGTGATGAGTCTATCAGTATATTAGGGGTGGTGATGAGTCTATCAGTATATTAGGGGTGGTGATGAGTCTATCAGTATATTAGGGGTGGTGATGAACCTATTAGTATATTAGGGGTGGTGATGAGTCTATCAGTATATTAGGGGTGGTGATGAGTCTATCAGTATATTAGGGGTGGTGATGAGCCGTATATTAGGTGGTGGTGATGAGTCTATCAGTATATTAGGGGTGGTGATGAGTCTATCAGTATATTAGGGTGGTGATGAGTCTATATATCAGTATATTAGGGGGTTGATGAGTCTATCAGTATATTAGGGGTGGTGATGAGTCTATCAGTATATTAGGGGTGGTGATGAGTCTATCAGTATATTAGGGGGGTGGTGATGAGTCTATCAGTATATTAGGGGGTCAGTCTATCAGTATATTAGGGGTGATGAGTCTATCAGTATATTAGGGGGTGGTGATGAGTCTATCAGTATATTAGGGGTGGTGATGAGTCTATCAGTATATTAGGGGTGGTGATGAGTCTATCAGTATATTAGGGGTGGTGATGAGTCTATCAGTATATTAGGGGGTGGTGATGAGTCTATCAGTATATTAGGGGTGGTGATGAGTCTATCAGTATATTAGTGGGTGGTGGTGATGAGTCTATCAGTATATTAGGGGTGGTGATGAGTCTATCAGTATATTAGGGGTGGTGATGAGTCTATCAGTATATTAGGGTGGTGATGAGTCTATCAGTATATTAGGGGTGGTGATGAGTATATTAGGGTGGTGATCAGTATATTAGGGGTGGTGATGAACCTATCAGTATATTAGGGGGTGGTGATGAGTCTATCAGTATATTAGGGGGTGGTGATGAGTCTATCAGTATATGATGAGGGGGGTGGTGATGAGTCTATCAGTATATTAGGGGGTGGTGATGAGTCTATCAGTATATTAGGGGTGTTGATGAGTCTATCAGTATATTAGGGGTGGTGATGAGTCTATCAGTATATTAGGTGGTGGTGATGAGTCTATCAGTATATTAGGGGTGGTGATGAGTCTATCAGTATATTAGGGGTGGTGATGAGTCTATCAGTATATTAGGGGTGGTAATGAGGTATATTAGGGGTGGTGATGAGTCTATCAGTATATTAGGGGTGGTGATGAGTCTATCAGTATATTAGGGGTGGTGATGAGTCTATCAGTATATTAGGGGTGGTGATGAGTCTATCAGTATATTAGGGGTGGTGATGAGTCTATCAGTATATTAGGGGGTGGTGATGAGTCTATCAGTATATTAGGGGTGGTGATGAGTCTATCAGTATATTAGGGGTGGTGATGAGTCTATCAGTATATTAGGGGTGGTGATGGGGTGGTGATGAGTCTATCAGTATATTAGGGGTGGTGATGAGTCTATCAGTATATTAGGGGTGGTGATGAGTCTATCAGTATATTAGGGTGGTGATGAGTCTATCAGTATATTAGGGGTGGTGATGAGTCTATCAGTATATTAGGGTGGTGATGAGTCTCAGTATATTAGGGGTGGTGATGAGTCTATCAGTATATTAGGGGTGGTGATGAGTCTATCAGTATATTAGGGGTGGTGATGAGTCTATCAGTATATTAGGGGTGGTGATGAGTCTATCAGTATATTATGGGGGGGTGGTGATGAGTCTATCAGTATATTAGGGGTGGTATCAGTATATTAGGGGTGGTGATGAGTCTATCAGTATATTAGGGGTGGTGATGAGTCTATCAGTATATTAGGGGGTGGTGATGAGTCTATCTATCGTATATTAGGGGTGGTGATGAGTCTATCAGTATATCAGGGGTGGTTATGAGTCTATCAGTATAGGGGGTGGTTATGAGTCTATCAGTATATTAGGGGTGGTGATGAGTCTATATATCAGTATATTAGGGGTGGTGATGAGTCTATTAGTATATTAGGGGTGGTGATGAGTCTATCAGTATATTAGGGGTGGTGATGAGTCTATCAGTACGTTAGGGGTGGTGATGAGTCTATCAGTTTATTAGGGGTGGTGATGCGTCTATCTATCAGTATATTAGGTGGTGATGAGCCTATCAGTATATTAGGTGGTGGTGATGAGTCTATCAGTATATTAGGTGGTGGTGATGAGTCTATCAGTATATTAGGTGGTGGTAAATGAGTCTATCAGTATATTAGGGGTGGTGATGAGTCTATCAGTATATTAGGGGGTGGTGATGAGTCTATCAGTATATTAGGGGTGGTGATGAGCCGTATATTAGGGGTGGTGATGAGTCTATCAGTATATCAGGGGTGGTGATGAGTCTAGGGGGTGGTGATGAGTCTATCAGTATATTAGGGGTGGTGATGAGTCTATCAGTATATTAGGGGTGGTGATGAGTCTATCAGTATATTAGGGGGTGGTGTATATGAGTGGTATCAGTCTATTAGTATATTAGGGGTGGTGATGAGTCTATCAGTATATTAGGGGTGGTGATGGTATATTAGGGGTGGTGATGAGTCTATCAGTATATTAGGGTGGTGATGAGTCTATCAGTATATTAGGTGGTGATGAGTCTATCAGTATATTAGGGGTGGTGATGAGTCTATCAGTATATTAGGGGTGGTGATGAGTCTATCAGTATATTAGGGGTGGTGATGAGTCTATCAGTACGTTAGGGGTGGTGATGAGTCTATCAGTATATTAGGGGTGGTGATGAGTCTATCAGTATATTAGGGGGTGGTGATGAGCCTATCAGTATATTAGGGGGTGGTGATGAGTCTATCAGTATATTAGGTGGTGGTAAATGAGTCTATCAGTATATTAGGGGGTGGTGATGAGTCTATCAGTATATTAGGTGGTGGTGATGAGTCTATCAGTATATAAGGGGTGGTGATGAGTCTATCAGTATATTAGGGGTGGTGATGAGCCGTATATTAGGGGTGGTGATGAGGCTATCAGTATATCAGGGGGTGGTTATGAGTCTATCAGTATATCAGGGGTGGTGAGGTATATTATGAGTCTATCAGTATATTAGGGGTGGTGATGAGTCTATATATCAGTATATTAGGGGTGGTGATGAACCTATTAGTATATTAGGGGTGGTGATGAGTCTATTAGTATATTAGGGGTGGTGATGAGTCTATCAGTATATTAGGGGTGGTGATGAGTCTATCAGTATATTAGGTGGTGGTGATGAGTCTATCAGTATATTAGGGGTGGTGATGAGTCTATCAGTTTATTAGGGGTGGTGATGAGTCTATCAGTATATTAGGGGTTGGTGATGAGTCTATCAGTATATTAGGTGGTGGTGATGAGTCTATCAGTATATTAGGGTGGTGATGAGTCTATCAGTTTATTAGGGGGTGGTGATGAGTCTATCAGTATATTAGGGGTGGTAATAAGCTGTATATTAGGGGGTGGTGATGAGTCTATCAGTATATTAGGGGGTGATGAGTCTATCAGTATATTAGGGGGTGGTGATGAGTCTATCAGTATATTAGGGGTGGTGATGAGTCTATCAGTATATTAGGGGTGGTGATGAGTCTATCAGTATATTAGGGGTGGTAATGAGCAGTATATTAGGGGTGGTGATGAGTCTATCAGTATATTAGGGCGGTGATGAGTCTATCAGTATATTAGGGTGGTGATGAGTCTATCAGTATATTAGGGGTGGTGATGAGTCTATCAGTATATTAGGGTGGTGATGAGTCTATCTATATTAGGGGTGGTGATGAGTCTATCAGGGGGTGGTGATGAGTCGTATATTAGTGATGAGTCTTCAGGGGGTGGTGATGAGTCTATCAGTATATTAGGTGGTGGTGATGAGTCTATCAGTATATTAGGGGTGGTGATGAGTCTATCAGTATATTAGGGGGTGGTGATGAGCCGTATATTAGGGGGTGGTGATGAGTCTATCAGTATATCAGGGGGTGGTTATGAGTCTATCAGTATATCAGGGTGTGGTTATGAGTCTATCAGTATATTAGGGGTGGTGATGAGTCTATATATCAGTATATTAGGGGGTGGTGATGAGTCTATTAGTATATTAGGGGGTGGTGATGAGTCTATCAGTATATTAGGGGGTGGTGATGAGTCTATCTATCAGTATATTAGGGGTGGTGATGAGTCTATCAGTTTATTAGGGGTGGTGATGAGTCTATCAGTATATTAGGGGTGGTGATGAGTCTATCAGTATATTAGGGGTGGTGATGAGTCTATCAGTATATTAGGGGTGGTGATGAGTCTATCAGTATATTAGGGGTGGTGATGAGTCTATCAGTATATTAGGGTGGTGATGAGTCTATCAGTATATTAGGGGTGGTGATGAGTCTATCAGTATATTAGGGGTGGTGATGAGTCTATCAGTATATTAGGGGTGGTGATGAGTCTATCAGTATATTAGGTGGTGGTGATGAGTCTATCAGTATATTATGGGGTGGTGATGAGTCTATCAGTATATTAGGGGTGGTGATGAGTCTATCAGTATATTAGGGGTGGTGAGGTATATTAGGGGTGGTGATGAGTCTATCAGTATATCAGGGGTGGTTATGAGTCTATCAGTATATCAGGGGTGGTATGAGTCTATCAGTATATTAGGGGTGGTGATGAGTCTATATATCAGTATATTAGGGGTGGTGATGAGTCTATTAGTATATTAGGGGGTGGTGATGAGTCTATCAGTATATTAGGGTGGTGATGAGTCTATCTATCAGTATATTAGGGGGTGGTGATGAGTCTATCAGTACGTTAGGGGGCGGTGATGAGTCTATCAGTTTATTAGGGGGTGGTGATGCGTCTATCTATCAGTATATTAGGGGGTGGTGATGAGCCTATCAGTATATTAGGGGGTGGTGATGAGCCGTATATTAGTGATGAGTCTATCAGTATATTAGGGGTGGTGATGAGTCTATCAGTATATTAGGGTGGTGATGAGTCTATCAGTATATTAGGGGTGGTGATGAGTCTATCAGTATATTAGGGGTGGTGATGAGTCTATCAGTATATTAGGGGTGGTGATGAGTCTATCAGTATATTAGGGTGGTGATGAGCCGTATATTAGGGGTGGTGATGAGTCTATCAGTATATTAGGGGTGGTGATGAGTCTATCAGTATATTAGGTGGAGGTGATGAGTCTATCAGTATATTAGGTGGTGGTGATGAGTCTATCAGTATATTAGGGGTGGTAATAAGCCGTATATTAGGGGTGGTGATGAGTCTATCAGTATATTAGGGGTGTGATGAGTCTATCAGTATATTAGGGGTGGTGATGAGTCTACCTGTATATCAGGGGGTGGTGATAAATCTATCTATCAGTATATTAGGGGGTGGTGATGAGTCTATCAGTATATTAGGTGGTGGTGATGAGTCTATCAGTATATTAGGGGGTGGTGATGAGTCTATCAGTACATTAGGGGGTGGTGATGAGTCTATCAGTATATCAGGGGTGGTGATGAGACTATCAGTATATTAGGGGTTGGTGATGAATCTATCTATCAGTATATTAGGGGTGGTGATGAGTCTATCAGTATATTAGGGTGGTGATGAGTCTATCAGTATATTAGGGGTGGTGATGAGTCTATCAGTATATTAGGGGGTGGTGATGAGTCTATCAGTATATTCGGGGTGGTGATGAATCCGTCTATCAGTATATTAGGGGTGGTGATGCGTCTATCAGTATATTTGTGGGTGGTGATGAATCTATCAGTATATTAGGGGTGGTGATGAGTCTATCAGTATATTAGGGGTTGGTGATGAGTCTATCAGTATATTAGGGGTGGTGATGAGTCTGTCAGTATATCAGGGGTGGTGATGAGTCTATCAGTATATCGAGGGGTGGTTATGAGTCTATCAGTATATTAGGGGTGGTGATGAGTCTATCAGTATATTAGGGGTGGTGATGAGTCTATCAGTATATTAGGGGTGGTGATGAACCTATTAGTATATTAGGGGTGGTGATGAGTCTATTAGTATATTAGTGGTATTGAGTCTATCAGTATATTAGGGGGTGGTGATGAGTCAGAGTATATTAGGTGGTGGTGATGAGTCTATCAGTATATTAGGGGTGGTGATGAGTCTATCAGTATATTAGGGGGTGTTGATGAGTCTATCAGTATATTAGGGGTTGGTGATGAGTCTATCAGTATATTAGGTGGTGGTGATGAGTCTATCAGTATATTAGGGGTGGTGATGAGTCTATCAGTATATTAGGGGTGGTGATGAGTCTATCAGTATATTAGGGGTGGTAATAAGCTGTATATTAGGGAGGTGATGAGTCTATCAGTATATTAGGGGTGATGAGTCTATCAGTATATTAGGGGTGGTGATGAGTCTATCAGTATATTAGGGGTGGTGATGAGTCTATCAGTATATTAGGGGTGGTGATGAGTCTATCAGTATATTAGGGTGGTAATGAGCCTATCAGTATATTAGGGGTGGTGATGAGTCTATCAGTATATTAGGGGGTAGTGATGAGTCTATCAGTATATTAGGGTGGTGATGAGTCTATCAGTATATTAGGGGTGGTGATGAGTCTATCAGTATATTAGGGGGGTGATGAGTCTATCAGTATATTAGGGGTGGTGATGAATCTATCTATCAGTATATTAGGGGTGGTGATGCGTCTATCAGTATATTTGTGGGTGGTGATGAATCTATCAGTATATTAGGGGGTGGTGATGAGCCTATCAGTATATTAGGGGTGGTGATGAGTCTATCAGTATATTAGGGGTGGTGATGAGTCTATCAGTATATTAGGGTGGTGATGAGTCTATCAGTATATTAGGGTGGTGATGAGGTCTATCAGTATATCAGGGGGGTGGTTATGAGTCTATCAGTATATCAGGGGTGGTTATGAGTCTATCAGTATATTAGGGTGGTGGTGAGTCTATCAGTATATTAGGGGTGGTGATGAGTCTATATATCAGTATATTAGGGGTGGTGATGAACCTATTAGTATATTAGGGGTGGTGATGAGTCTATTAGTATATTAGGGTGGTGAGTCTATCAGTATATTAGGGGGTGGTGATGATCGTATATTAGGTGGTGGTGATGAGTCTATCAGTATATTAGGGGTGGTGATGAGTCTATCAGTTTATTAGGGGTGTTGATGAGTCTATCAGTATATTAGGGGTTGGTGATGAGTCTATCAGTATATTAGGTGGTGGTGATGAGTCTATCAGTATATTAGGGTGGTGATGAGTCTATCAGTTTATTAGGGGTGGTGATGAGTCTATCAGTATATTAGGGGTGGTAATAAGCTGTATATTAGGGAGGTGATGAGTCTATCAGTATATTAGGGGGTGATGAGTCTATCAGTATATTAGGGTGGTGATGAGTCTATCAGTATATTAAGGGGTGGTGATGAGTCTATCAGTATATTAGGGGTGGTGATGAGTCTATCAGTATATTAGGGGTGGTAATGAGCCGTATATTAGGGGTGGTGATGAGTCTATCAGTATATTAGGGCGGGTGATGAGTCTATCAGTATATTAGGGGTGGTGATGAGTCTATCAGTATATTAGGGGTGGTGATGAGTCTATCAGTATATTAGGGGTGGTGATGAGTCTATCAGTATATTAGGGGTGGTGATGAGTCTATCAGTATATTAGGGGTGGTGATGAGTCTATCAGTATATTAGGGGTGGTGATGAGTCTATTAGTATATTAGGGGTGGTGATGAGTCTATCAGTATATTAGGGGTGGTGATGAGTCTCAGTATATTAGGGTGGTGATGAGTCTATCAGTATATTAGGGTGGTGATGAGTCTATCAGTATATTAGGGTGGATGAGTGTATATTAGGTGGTGATGAGTCTATCAGTATATTAGGGGTGGTGATGAGTCTATCAGTATATTAGGTGGAGGTGATGAGTCTATCAGTATATTATGGTGGTGGTGATGAGTCTACCTGTATATTAGGGGTGGTGTTGAGTCTATCAGTATATTAGGGGTGGTGATGAGTCTATCAGTATATTAGGGGTGGTGATGAGTCTATCAGTATATTAGGTGGTGATGACCTATCAGTATATTAGGGGTGGTGATGAGTCTATCTATCAGTATATTAGGGGTGGGTGATGAGTCTATCAGTATATTAGGGGTGGTGATGAGTCTATCTGTTTATATTAGGGGTGGTGATGCGTCTATCATCAGTATATTAGGTGGTGGTAAATTAGTCTATCAGTATATTAGGTGGTGGTAATGAGTCTATCAGTATATTAGGGGTGGTGATGAGTCTATCAGTATATTAGGGGGGTCTATCATATTAGGGGTGGTGATGAGCCGTATAGTGGTGATGAGTCTATCAGTATATTAGGGGTGGTTGATGAGTCTATCAGTATATTAGGGGTGGTGATGAGTCTATCAGTATATTAGGGGTGGTGATGAGTCTATCAGTATATTAGGGTGGTGATGAGTCTATCAGTATATTAGGTGGTGGTGATGAGTCTATCAGTATATTAGGGGTGGTGATGAGTCTATCAGTATATTAGGTGGTGGTGATGAGTCTATCAGTATATTAGGGGGTGGTGATGAGTCTATCAGTATATTAGGGGGTGGTGATGAGTCTATCAGTATATTAGGGGTGGTGATGAGTCTATCAGTATATTGTGGTGGTGATGAGTCTATCAGTATATTAGGGGTAGTGATGAGTCTATCAGTATATTAGGGGTGGTGATAAGTCTATCAGTATATTAGGGGTGGTGATGAGTCTATCAGTATATTAGGGGGTGGTGATGAGTCTATCAGTATATTAGGGGTGGTGATGAGTCTATCAGTATATTAGGGGTAGTGATGAGTCTATCAGTATATTAGGGGTGGTGATGAGTCTATCAGTATATTAGGTGGTGATGAGTCTATCAGTATATTGGGTGGTGATGAGATCTATCAGTATATTAGGGTGGTGATCTAGTCTATCAGTATATTAGGGTGGTGGTGAGTCTATCAGTATATTAGGGGTGGTGATGAGTCTATCAGTATATTAGGGTGGTGATGAGTCTATCAGTATATTAGGGGTGGTGATGAGTCTATCAGTATATTAGGGGTGGTGATGAGTATATCAGTATATTAGGGGAGGTGATGAGTCTATCAGTATATTAGGGGGTGGTGATGAGTCTATCAGTATATTAGGGTGGTGATGAGTCTATCAGTATTAGGGTGGTGATGAGTCTATCAGTATATTAGGGGTGGTATGAGTCTATCAGTATATCAGGGGTAGTTATGAGTCTATCAGTATATTAGAGGTAGTGGTGAGTCTATCAGTATATTAGGGTAGTGATGAGTCTATCAGTATATTAGAAAGTGATGAGTCTATCTATTAGTATATTAGGGGTAGTGATGAGTCTATCAGTATATTAGGGGTGGTGATGAGTCTATCAGTATATTAGGGTGGTGATGAGTCTATCAGTATATTAGGTGGTGGTGATGAGTCTATCAGTATATTAGGGGTGGTGATGAGTCTATCAGTATATTAGGGTGGTGATGAGTCTATCAGTATATTAGGGGTAGTGATGAGTCTATCAGTATATTAGGGGTGGTGATGAGTCTATCAGTATATTAGGGGGTGGTGATGAGTCTATCAGTATATTAGGGGTGGTGATGAGTCTATCAGTATATTAGGGGTAGTGATGAGTCTATCAGTATATTAGGGGTGGTGATGAGCCTATCGTATATTAGGGGTAGTGATGAGTCTATCAGTATATTATGGGGTGGTGATGAGTCTATCAGTATATTAGGGGGTGGTGATGAGTCTATCAGTATATTAGGGGTGGTGATGAGTCTATCAGTATATCAGGTGGTAATAAGTCTATCAGTATATTAGGGTAGTGATATGAGTCTATTCAGTATATCAGTATATTAGGTGGTGATGAGTCTATCAGTATATTAGGGTGGTGATGAGTCTATCAGTATATTAGGGGTGGTGATGAGTCTATCAGTATATTAGAGGTAGTGATGAGTCTATCAGTATATTAGGGTAGTGATGAGTCTATCAGTATATTAGGGGTAGTGATGAGTCTATCAGTATATTAGGGGTAGTGATGAGTCTATCAGTATATTATTGGGGGGTGTTGATGAGTCTATCAGTATATTAGGGGTGGTGATGAGTCTATCAGTATATTAGGTAGTGGTGATGAGTCTATCAGTATATTGGGGGTGGTGATGAGTCTATCAGTATATTAGGTGGTGGTGATGAGTCTATCAGTATATTAGGGGGTAGTGATGAGTCTATCAGTATATTAGGGGTGGTGGTTATGAGTCTATCAGTATATTAGGGGTGGTGGTGAGTCTATCAGTATATTAGGGGTGGTGATGAGTCTATCAGTATATTAGGGGTGGTGATGAGTCTATCAGTATATTAGAGGTGGTGATGAGTCTATCAGTATATTAGGGGTAGTGATGAGTCTATCAGTATATTAGGGGTGGTGAGCCTATCAGTATATTGGGGTCTATCCCAGTATATTAGGGGTAGTGATGAGTCTATCAGTATATTAGGGGTGGTGATGAGTCTATCAGTATATTAGGGGGTGGTGATGAGTCTATCAGTATATTAGGGGGTGGTGATGAGTCTATCAGTATATTAGGGGTGGTATGAGTCTATCAGTATATTAGGGGTGGTGATGAAGCTATCGTATATTAGGGGTGGTGATGAGTCTATCAGTATATTAGGGGTGGTGATGAGTCTATCAGTATATTAGGTAGTGATGAGTCTATCAGTATATTAGGGGTAGTGATGAGTCTATCAGTATATTAGGGGTGGTGATGAAGTCTATCAGTATATTAGAGGTAGTGATGAAGTCTATCAGTATATTAGGGGTAGTGATGAGTCTATCAGTATATTAGGGGTGGTGATGAGTCTATCAGTATATTAGGGGTAGTGATGAGTCTATCAGTATATTAGGGGTGGTGATGAGTCTATCAGTATATTAGGGGTGGTGATGAGTCTATCTGTATATCAGAGGTGGTGATGAGTCTATCAGTATATTAGGGGTGGTGATGAGTCTATCAGTATATTAGGGGTAGTGATGAGTCTATATATCAGTATATTAGGGGTAGTGATGAGTCTATCAGTATATTAGGGGTGGTGATAGGTCTATCAGTATATTAGGGGGTGATGGTCTATCAGTATATTAGTAGGTAGTGATGAATCTATCGTATATTAGAGTGAGTAGTGATGAGTCTATCAGTATATTAGGGGTAGTGATGAGTCTATCAGTATATTAGGGGGTAGTGATGAGTCTATCAGTATATTAGAGGTAGTGATGAGTCCGTATATTAGGTAAGTCTATCTATCAGTATATTAGGGGGTGGTGATGAAGTCTATCAGTATATTAGAGTGGGTAGTGATAGAGTCTATCAGTATATTAGGGGTGGTGATGAGCCTATCAGTATATTAGGGGGGTGATGAGCCGTATATTGGGGTAGTGATGAGTCTATCAGTACATTAGGGGTGGTGATGAGTCTACCTGTATATCAGGGGTAGTGATGAGACTATCAGTATATTAGGGGTGGTGATGAGCCTATCAGTATATTAGGGGTGTTGGATTAGGTCTATCAGTATATTAGGGGTAGTGATGAGTCGTATATTCAGGGGTGGTGATGAGTCTATCAGTATATCAGGGGGTGGTTATGAGTCTATCAGTATATTAGGGGGTGGTGGTGAGTCTATCAGTATATTAGGGGTGGTGATGAGTCTATATCAGTATATTAGGGGTGGTGATGAACCTATCAGTATATTAGGGGTGGTGATGAGTCTATCAGTATATTGTGGGGTGGTGATGAAGTCTATCAGTATATTAGGGGTGGTGATGAGCCTATCAGTATATTAGGTGGTGGTGATGAGTCTATCAGTATATTAGGGGTGGTGATGAGTCTATCAGTATATTAGGGTGGTGATGAGTCTATCTGTATATCAGGGGGTGGTGATGAGTCTATCAGTATATTAGGGGTGGTGATGAGTCTATCAGTATATTAGGGGGTGGTGATGAGTCTATCAGTATATTAGGGGGTGGTGATGAGTCTATCAGTATATTAGGGGTGGTTATGAGTCTATCAGTATATTAGGGGTGGTGATGAGTCTATCAGTATATTAGGGGTGGTGATGAGTCTATCAGTATATTAGGGGGTGGTGATGAGTCTATCAGTATATTAGGGGTGGTGATGAACCTATCAGTATATTAGGTGGTGGTGATGAGTCTATCAGTATATTAGGGGTGGTGATGAGTCTATCAGTATATTAGGGGTGGTGATGAGTCTATCAGTATATTAGGTGGTGGTGATGAGTCTATCAGTATATTGGGTAGTGATGAGCCTATCAGTATATTGTGGTCTATCTATCAGTATATTAGGGGTGGTGATGAGTCTACCTGTATATCAGAAGTGGTGATAGAGACTATCAGTATATTAGGGGTAGTGATGGAGTCTATCAGTATATTAGGGGTGGTGATGAGTCTATCAGTATATTAGGGGGTGGTGATGTAGTCTATCAGTATATTAGGGGTGGTAGTGTCGTCTATCATATATTGGGGTGGTGATGAAGTCTATCAGTATATTAGGTAGTGATGAGTCTATCAGTATATTAGGGGTGGTGATAGTCTATCAGTATATTAGG
The DNA here is from genome assembly GCF_034236695.1 of Oncorhynchus nerka. NCBI lineage: Eukaryota > Metazoa > Chordata > Actinopteri > Salmoniformes > Salmonidae > Oncorhynchus > Oncorhynchus nerka. Next base: position 57,913 of record NW_027040423.1, read on the forward strand.
GGTAGTGATGAGTCTATCAGTATATTAGGGTGGTGATGAGTCTACCAGTATATTAGGGGTGGTGATGAGTCTATCAGTATATTAGGGGTGGTTGATGAGTCTATCAGTATATTAGGGGTGGTGATGAGTCTATCAGTATATTAGGGTGTGGTGATGAGTCTATCAGTATATTAGGGTGGTGATGAGTCTATATATCAGTATATCAGTGGTGATGAGTCTATCAGTATATTAGGGGTGGTGATGAGTCTATCAGTATATTAGGGGGTGGTTGATGAGTCTATCAGTATATTAGGGGTTGGTGATGAGTCTATCAGTATATTAGGGGGTGGTGATGAGTCTATCAGTATATTAGGGGTGGTGATGAGTCTATCAGTATATTAGGTGAGGTGGTGATGAGAACTATCAGTATATTAGGGGTGGTGATGAGCCTATCAGTATATTAGGTGGTGGTGATGAGTCTATCAGTATATTATGGGGTGGTGATGAACCTATCAGAATATTAGGGGGTGGTGATGAGTCTATCAGTATATTAGGGGTGGTGATGAGTCTATCAGTATATTAGGAGGTAGTGATGAGTCTATCAGTATATTAGGGGTGGTTATGAGTCTATCAGTATATCAGGGGGTGGTGATGAGTCTATCAGTATATTAGGGTGGTGATGAGTCTATATATCGTATATTAGGGGGTGGTGATGAGTCTATTAGTATATTAGGGTAGTGGTGATGAGTCTATCAGTATATTAGGGTAGTGATGAGTCTATCAGTATATTAGGGTGGTGATGAGTCTATCAGTATATTAGGTGGTGGTGATGAGTCTATCAGTATATTAGGGGTAGTGATGAGTCTATCAGTATATTAGTGGTGGTGATGAGCCTATCAGTATATTAGGGGTGGGTGATGAGTCTATCATTATATTAGGGGTGGTGATGAGACTATCAGTATATTAGGGTGGTGATGAGTCTATCAGTATATTAGGGGTGGTGATGAGCCTATCAGTATATTAGGGGTGGTGATGAGTCTATCAGTATATTAGGTGGTGGTGATGAAGTCTATCAGTATATTAGGGTGGTAATAAGTCTATCAGTATATTAGGGTGGTGATGAGTCTATCAGTATATTAGGGGGTGATGAGTCTATCGTATATTAGGGGTGGTGATGAGTCTATCAGTATATTAGGGTGGTGATGAGTCTATCAGTATATTAGGGTAGTGTGATGAGTCTATCAGTATATTAGGGGTGGTGATGAGTCTATCAGTATATTAGGGGTGGTGATGAGTCTATCAGTATATTAGGGGTAGTGATGAACCTATCAGTATATTAGGGGTGGTGATGAGTCTATCAGTATATTAGGGGTGTTGATGAGTCTATCAGTATATTAGGGGTTGGTGATGAGTCTATCAGTATATTAGGTGGTGGTGATGAGTCTATCAGTATATTAGGGGTGGTGATGAGTCTATCAGTATATTAGGGGTAGTGATGAGTCCGTATATTAGGTGGTGGTGATGAGTCTATCAGTATATTAGGGGGTGGTATGAGTCTATCAGTATATTAGGTAGTGATGAGTCTATCAGTATATTAGGGGTGTGATGCCGTATATTAGTATATTAGGGGTGGTGATGAGTCTATCAGTATATTAGGGGTGGTGATGAGTCTATCAGTATATTAGGTGGTGGTGATAGGTCTATCAGTATATTAGGGGGTGGTGATGAGTCTATCAGTATATTAGGGGGTGGTGATGAGTCTATCAGTATATTAGGGGTGGTGATGAGTCTATCAGTACATTAGGGGTGGTGATGAGTCTATCAGTATATTAGGTGGTGGTGATGAGTCTATCAGTATATTAGAGGTGGTGATGAGTCTATCAGTATATTAGGGTGGTGATGAGTCTATCAGTATATTAGGGTAGTGATGAGTCTATATTGGGTAGTGATGAGTCTATCAGTATATCAGGGGGTGGTTATGAGTCTATCAGTATATCAGGGGTGGTTATGAGTCTATCAGTATATTAGGGTGGTGATGAGTCTATCAGTATATTAGGGGTGGTGATGAGTCTATCAGTATATTAGGGGGTGGTGATGAGTCTATCAGTATATTAGGGGGTGGTGATGAGTCTATCAGTATATTAGGTGATGAGTCTATCAGTATATTAGGTGGTGGTCTATCTATCAGTATATTAGGGTGGTGATGAGCCTATATATATTAGTGGTAGTGATGAGTCTATCAGTATATTAGGGTGGTGATGAGTCTATCAGTATATCAGGGGTGGTGAATTGAGTCTATCAGTATATTAGGGGTGGTAATGAGTCTATCAGTATATTAGGGGTGGTGATGAGTCTATCAGTATATTAGGGGTAGTGATGAGTCTATCAGTATATTAGGGGTGGTGATGAGTCTATAGTATATTAGTAGTGGTGATGAGTCTATCAGTATATTAGGGTAGGTAGTGATAGGTCTATTATATTAGGGGTGGTGATGAGTCTATCAGTATATTAGGGGTGGTGATAGTCTATCAGTATATTAGGGGTGGTGATGAGTCTATCAGTATATTAGGGTGGTGATGAGTCTATCAGTATATTAGGGTGGTGATGAGTCTATCAGTATATTAGGGGTGGTGATGAGTCTATCAGTATATTAGGGGTGGTGATGAGCCTATCAGTATATTAGGGGTGGTGATGAGTCTATCAGTATATTAGGGGTAGTGATGAGTCTATCAGTATATTAGGGGTGGTGATGAGTCTATCAGTATATTAGGGGTAGTGATGAGTCTATCAGTATATTAGAGGGGTGATGAGTCTATCAGTATATTAGGGGTAGTGATGAGTCTATCAGTATATTAGGGTAGTGATGAGTCTATATATTAGGGGTAGTGATAGTCTATCAGTATATTAGGGGTGGTGATAAGTCTATCAGTATATTAGGGTGGTTATGAGTCTATCAGTATATTAGGGGTGTTGATGAGTCTATCAGTATATTAGGGGTGGTGATGAGTCTATCAGTATATTAGGGGTGGTGATGAGTCTATTAGTATATTAGGGGTGGTGATGAGTCTATCAGTATATTAGGGGTGGTGATGAGTCTATCAGTATATTAGGGGTGGTAATGAGTCTATCAGTATATTAGGGTGGTGATGAGTCTATCAGTATATTAGGGGTGGTGATGAAGCCGTATATTAGGTGGTGGTGATGAGTCTATCAGTATATTAGGGTGGTGTATGAGTCTATCAGTATATTAGGGGGTTGATGAGTCTATCAGTATATTAGGGTGGTGATGAGTCTATCAGTATATTAGGGGTAGTGATAGGTCTATCAAGTATATTAGGGGTAGTGATGAGTCTATCAGTATATCAGGGAGTGGTGATGAGTCTATCAGTATATTGAGGTGGTGGTGATGAGTCTATCAGTATATTAGGTGGTGGTGATGAGTCTATCAGTATATTAGGGGTGGTAGTGAGTCTATCAGTATATTAGGGGTGGTGATGAGTCTATCAGTATATTAGGGGTGGTGATGAGTCTATCAGTATATTAGGGGGGTGATAGTCTATCAGTATATTAGGGGGGTGGTGATGAGTCTATCAGTATATTAGGGGATGTAGTGATGAGTCTATCAGTATATTAGAGGTGGTGATGAGTCTATCAGTATATTAGGGGTGGTGATGAGTCTATCAGTATATTAGAGGTAGTGATGAGTCTATCAGTATATTAGGTAGTAATGAGTCTATCAGTATATTAGGGTAGTGATGAGTCTATCAATATATTAGGGGGTGGTAGTGATGAGTCTATCAGTATATTGGGGTGGTGATGAGTCTATCAGTATATTAGGGGTAGTGATGAGTCTATCAGTATATTAGGGGTGGTGATGAGTCTATCAGTATATTAGGGGTGGTGATGAGTCTATCAGTATATTAGGGGTGGTGATGAGTCTATCAGTATATTAGGGGTAGTGATGGTCTATCAGTATATTAGGGGTAGTGATGAGTCTATCAGTATATTAGAAAGTGGTGATGAGTCTATCAGTATATTAGGTGGTGGTGATGAGTCTATCAGTATATTAGGGGTGGTGATGAGTCTATCAGTATATTAGGGGTGGTGATGAGTCTATCAGTATATTAGGGAGGTAGTGATGAGTCTATCAGTATATTAGGGTGGTGATGAGTCTATCAGTATATTAGGGGTGGTGATGAGTCTATCAGTATATCAGGGGGTGTGGTTATGAGTCTATCAGTCTATTAGGGTGGTGATGAGTCTATCAGTATATTAGGGGTGGTGATGAGTCTATCAGTATATTAGGGGGTGGTGATGAGTCTATCAGTATATTAGGAGGTGATGAGTCTATCAGTATATTAGGGGTGGGTTATGAGTCTATCAGTATATTAGGGGCGGTGATGAGTCTATCAGTATATTAGGGGTGGTGATGAGTCTATCTATCAGTATATTAGGGGTAGTGATGAGTCTATCAGTATATTGGGGTGGTGATGAGTCTATCAGTATATTAGGGTGGTGGTCTATCAGTATATTAGTAGGTAGTGATGATATCAGTATATTAGGGGTAGTGATGAGTCTATCAGTATATTAGGGTGGTGATAGAGTCTATCAGTATATTAGAGGTAGTGATAGGTCTATCAGTATATTAGGGGTGGTGATAAGTCTATCAGTATATTAGGGGTGGTGATGAGTCTATCAGTATATTAGGGGTGGTGATGAGTCTATCAGTATATTAGGGGTGGTGATGAGTCTATCAGTATATTAAGGTGGTGATGAGTCGTATATTAGGGGTGGTGATGAGTCTATCAGTATATTAGGGGGTAGTGATGAGTCTATCAGTATATTAGGGGTAGTGATGCGTCTATCAGTATATTAGGGGTAGTGATGAGTCTATCAGTATATTAGGGGTGGTGATGAGTCTATCAGTATATTAGGGGTAGTGATATCTATCGTATATTAGGGTGGTGATGAGTCTATCAGTATATTAGGGTGGTGATGAGTCTATCAGTATATTAGGGGTGGTGATGAGTCTATCAGTATATTAGGGGTGGTGATGAGTCTATCAGTATATTAGGGGTGGTGATGAGTCTATCAGTATATTAGGGGTGGTGATGAGTCTATCCTGTATATAGAGGTAGTGATGAGTCTATCAGTATATTAGGGTAGTGATGAGTCTATCAGTATATTAGGGGTGGTAATGAGTCTATCAGTATATTAGGGGTAGTGATGAGTCTATCAGTATATTAGGGGTAGTGATGAGTCCGTATATTAGAGGGTGGTGATGAGTCTATCAGTATATTAGGTGGTGGTGATGAGTCTATCAGTTTATTAGGGGTGTTGATGAGTCTATCAGTATATTAGGGGTGGTGATGAGTCTATCAGTATATTAGGGGTAGTGATGAGTCTATCAGTATATTAGGGGTAGTAGTCTACCTGTATATTAGGGGTGGTGATGGGGTGGTGATGAGTCTATCAGTATATTAGGGGTGGTGATGAGTCTATCAGTATATTAGGGGTGGTGATGAGTCTATCAGTATATTAGAGGTGGTGATGAGCCTATCAGTATATTAGGGGTGGTGATGAGTCTATCAGTATATTAGGGGGTGGTGATGAGTCTATCAGTATATTAGGGGTGGTGATAGGTCTATCAGTATATTAGGGTGGTGATGTAGTCTATCAGTATATTAGGGGTAGTGATGAGTCTATCAGTATATTAGGGTGGTGATGAGTCTATCTATCAGTATATTAGAGGTAGTGATGAGTCTATCAGTATATTAGGGGTGGTGATGAGTCTATCAGTATATTAGGGGTAGTGATGAGTCTATCAGTATATTAGGGGTGGTGATGAGTCTATCAGTATATTAGGGGTGGTGATGAGTCTATCAGTATATTAGGGTGTTGATGAGTCTATCTGTATATTAGGGGTGGTGATGAGTCTATCAGTATATTAAGTGGAAGTCAGACGTCTATCATTATATTACAGGTGGTGATTATGACTATCAGTATATTAGGGGTAGTGATGAGTCTATCAGTATATTAGGGTGGTGATGAGTCTATCAGTATATTAGGTGGTAGTGTATGAGTCTATCAGTATATTAGGGGTGGTATGAGTAGTATATCAGGGAGGTGGTCTATGAAGTCTATCAGTATATTAGGGGTGGTGATGAGTCTATCAGTATATTAGGGGTGGTGATGAGGTCTATCAGTATATTAGGGGTGGTGATGAGTCTATCAGTATATTAGGGTGGTGATTAGTCTATCTATCAGTATATTAGGGAGGTAGTGATAGTCTATCAATGCGTTAGAAGTGGTAATGAGTCTATCAATTTATTAGAAAGTGGTGATCTATCTATCAGTATATTAGAGGTAGGTGAAACTATCAGTATATTAGGGGTAGTGTGAGTCTATCAGTATATTCAGGTAGTGTAATCTATCTATCAGTATATTAGAGGTGGTGATGAGTCTATCAGTATATTAGGGGTAGTGATGAGTCTATCAGTATATTAGGGGTGGTGATGAGTCTACCTGTATATCAGGGGGTGGTGATGAATCTATCAGTATATTAGGGTGGTGATGAGTCTATCAGTATATTAGGGGTGGTGATGAGTCTATCAGTATATTAGGGGTGGTGATGAGTCTATCAGTATATTAGGGGTGGTGATGGTCTATCAGTATATTAGGGGGGTGGTGATGAGTCTATCAGTATATTAGGTGGTGGTAAATGAGTCTATCAGTATATTGAGGGTGGTGATGAGTCTATCAGTATATTAGGGGTAGTGATGAGTCTATCAGTATATTAGGGGTGGTGATGAGTCTATCAGTATATTAGGTGGTGATGAGTCTATCAGTATATTAAGGTAGTGATAGTCTATATCAGTATATTAGGGTGGTGATGAGTCTATCAGTATATTAGGGGTAGTGATGAGTCTATCAGTATATTAAAGGTGGTGATGAGTCTATCTATCAGTATATTAGGGGTGGTGATGAGTCTATCAGTATATTAGGTGGTGGTGATGAGTCTATCAGTATATTAGGGGTAGTGATGTCTATCTATCAGTATATTAGGGGTGGTGATGAGCCTATCAGTATATTAGGGGTGGTGATGAGTCTATCAGTATATTAGTGGTGATGAGTCTATCTATCAGTATATTAGGGGTGGTGATGAGTCTATCAGTATATTAGGGGTAGTGATGAGTCTATCAGTATATTAGGTGGTGATGAGTCTACCTATATATAGGGGTGGTGATAGTCTATCAGTATATTAGGGTAGTGATGAAGTCTATCAGTATATCAGCGGTGGTTTATGAGTCTATCAGTATATTAAGTGGTGGTGAGTCTATCAGTATATTAGGGGTGGTGATGAGTCTATCAGTATATTAGGGGTGGTGATGAACCTATCAGTATATTAGGGGTGGTGATGAGTCTATTAGTATATTAGGGGTGGTGATGAGTCTATCAGTATATTAGGGGTGGTGATGAGTCTATCAGTATATTAGGGTGGTGATGAGTCTATCAGTATATTAGGGGTGGTGATGAGTCTATCAGTATATTAGGGTGGTGATGAGTCTATCAGTATATAGGGAGTGGTTATGAGTCTATCAGTATATTAGGGGTAGTGATGAGTCTATATATCAGTATATTAGGGGGTGGTGATGAGTCTATCAGTATATTAGGGGTAGTGATGAGTCTATCAGTATATTAGGGGTAGTGATGAGTCTATCTATCAGTATATTAGTGGGTAGTGATAGGTCTATCAGTATATTAGGGAGTGGTAAGTCTATCAGTTATATTAGGGGTGGTGATAGTCTATCAGTATATTAGGGGGTGGTGATGAGTCTATCAGTATATTAGGGTAGTGATAGTCTATCAGTATATTCAGGGGTAGTGATGAGTCTATCAGTATATTAGGGGTAGTGATAGGTCTATCAGTATATTAGGGGTGGTGATGAGTCTATCAGTATATTAGGGGTGGTGATGGTCTATCAGTATATTAGAGGTGGTGATGAGTCTATCAGTATATTGAGGTAGTGATGAGTCTATCAGTATATTAGGGTGGTGATGAGTCTATCAGTATATTAGAAAGTGGTGATGAGTCTATCAGTATATTAGGGGTGGTGATGAGTCTATCAGTATATTAGGGGGTGGTGATGAGTCTATCAGTATATTAGGGTGGTGATGAGTCTATCAGTATATTAGGGGTGGTGATGAGTCTATCAGTATATTAGGTAGTGATGAGTCTATCAGTATATTAGGGGTGTGGTGATGAGTCTATCAGTATATCAGGGGGTAGTATGAGTCTATCAGTATATTAGTTATGAGTGGTGATAATTAGTCTATCAGTATATTAGAGGTAGTGATGAGTCTATCAGTATATTAGAAGTGGTGATGGTCTATCAGTATATTATTAGGGGTAGTGATGAGTCTATCAGTATATTAGGGTGGTGATAGGTCTACCTGTATATAGGGTGGTGAAACTATCAGTATATTAGGGGTGGTGATGAGTCTATCAGTATATTAGGGTGGTTATGAGTCTATCAGTATATTAGGTAGTGATGAGTCTATCAGTATATTAGGGGTAGTGATGAGTCTATATATATCAGTATATTAGAGGGTAGTGATGAAGTCTATTAGTATATTAGAAAGTGGTGTAGCTCTATCAGTATATTAGAGGTGGTGATCTATCTATCAGTATATTAGAGGTAGTGTCGTCTATCAGTATATTAAAAGTCTATCAGTATATCGAGGGTGGTGATGAGTCTATCAGTATATTAGGGGTAGTGATAGTCTATCAGTATATTAGGGTGGTGAGTCTATCAGTATATTAGGGGTGTTGATGAGTCTATCAGTATATTAGGGTGGTGAGAATGAGTCTATCAGTATATTAGGGTGGTAGTATAGAGTCTATCAGTATATTAGGGGTAGTCCCTCCACATATATCAGTATATTAGGGGTGGTGATGAGTCTATCAGTATATTAGGGTGGTGATGAAGTCTATCAGTATATTAGGGGGTAGTGATGAGTCTATCATATAGGGGTGGTGATGAGTCTATCAGTATATCAGGGGTGGTGATGAGTCTATCAGTATATTAGAGTGGTAGTGATGAGTCTATCAGTATATTAGGGTGGTGATGAGTCTATCAGTATATTAGGGGTGGTGATGAGTCTATCGTATATTAGGGGTAGTGATGAGTCTATCAGTATATTAGGGGTAGTGACAAGTCTACCTGTATATTAGAGGGTGGTGATGACTATCAGTATATTAGAGGTAGTGATGGCCTATCAGTATATCGAGAAGTGGTTATGAGTCTATCTATCAGTATATTAGGGGTGGTGATGAGTCTATCAGTATATTAGGGGTGGTGATGAGTCTATCAGTATATTAGAGGTAGTGATGAGTCTATCAGTATATTAGGGGTGGTGATGAGTCTATCAGTATATTAGGGTGGTGATGAGTCTATCAGTATATTAGAGGTGGTGATGAGGCTATCAGTATATTAGGGGTGGTTATGAGTCTATCAGTATATCAGGGGTGGTTGATGAGTCTATCAGTATATTAGGGGTGGTGATGAGTCTATCAGTATATTAGGGGTGGTGATGAGTCTATCAGTATATTAGGGGTGTAGTGATGAGTCTATCAGTATATTAGGGGTGGTGATGAGTCTATCAGTATATTAGGTGGTGGTGATGAGTCTATCAGTATATTAGGGGGTAGTAATAAGCTGTATATTAGGGGTGGTGATGAGTCTATCAGTATATTAGGGGTGATGAGTCTATCAGTATATATTAGGGGTAGTGATGAGTCTATCAGTATATTAGGGGTAGTGATGAGTCTATCAGTATATTAGGGGTGGTGATGAGTCTATCAGTATATTAGGTAGTGATAAGTCTATCAGTATATTAGGTGGTGATGAGTCTATCAGTATATTAGGGGTGGATAAGTCTATCAGTATATTAGGGTAGTGATGAGTCTATCAGTATATTCAGTGGTGATGAGTCTATCAGTATAGAGGTGGTGATGAGTCTATCAGTATATTAGGGGTAGTGATGAGTCTATCAGTATATTAGGAAAGTGGTGATGAGTCTATCAGTATATTAGGGGTAGTGATGAGTCTATCAGTATATTAGAGGTAGTGATGAGTCTATCAGTATATTAGAGGTAGTGATGATCTATCTATCAGTATATTAGAGGTAGTGTCGTCTATCAGTATATTAGGAAAGGTGATGAGTCTATCAGTATATTTAGGGGTAGTGATGAGTCTATCAGTATATTAAGAGTAGTAGTGATGAAGTCTATCAGTATATTGGGTAGTGATGAGTCCTCAATATGGTGATCGTCTATCAGTATATTATCAGTATATCAAGGGGTAATGAAGTCTATCAGTATATTAGGGGTGGTAATGAGTCTATCAGTATATTAGGGGTGGTAAATGAGTCTATCAGTATATTAAAGGTAGTGATGAGTCTATCAGTATATTAGAGGTAGTGGTGATGAGTCTATATCAGTATATTAGGGGTAGTGATAGTCTATCAGTATATTAGGGGTAGTGATGAGTCTATCAGTATATTAGAGGTAGTGATTGAGTCTATCTATATATATTAGTGAAGTCTATCAGTATATTAGAGGTAGTGATAGTCTATCAGTATATTAGGGGTAGTGATGAGTCTATCAGTATATTAAGGGTGGTGATGAGTCTATCAGTATATTAGAGGTAGTGATGAGTCTATCTATCAGTATATTAGGGGTGGTGATGAGTCTATCAGTATATTAGGGGTGGTGATGAGTCTATCAGTATATTAGGGGTGGTGATGAGTCTATCAGTATATTAGGTGGTGTTGATGAGTCTATCAGTATATTAGGGGTAGTGATAGGTCTATCAGTATATAGGGGTGGTGATGAGTCTATCAGTATATTAGGGGTAGTGATGAGTCTATCAGTATATTAGGGGTAGTGATAGTCTATCAGTATATTAGGGGTGGTGATGAGTCTATCAGTATATTAGGGTAGTGATGAGTCTATCAGTATATTAGGGGTAGTGATGAGTCTATCAGTATATTAGTAGGTGGTGATGAGTCTATCAGTATATTAGGGGTGGTGATAAGTCTATCAGTATATTAGGGGTGGTGATGAGTCTATCAGTATATTAGGGGTAGTGATAGTCTATCAGTATATTAGGGGTAGTGATAGGTCTATCAGTATATTAGGGGTAGTGATGAGTCTATCAGTATATTAGGGGTAGTGATGAGTCTATCAGTATATTAGAGGTAGTAATGATAGTCTATCAGTATATTAGGTGGTGATGAGTCTATCAGTATATTAGGGGTGGTGATAGATCTAGTCTATCAGTATATTAGAGGTAGTGATGAGTCTATCAGTATATTAGGGGTAGTGATGAGTCTATCAGTATATTAGGGGTGGTGATGAGTCTATCAGTATATTAGGGGCGGTGATGAGTCTATCAGTATATTAGGGGTAGTATGAGTCTATCAGTATATTGAGGGTGGTGATGAGTCTATCAGTATATTAGGGGTAGTGATGAGTCTATCAGTATATTAGGGGTAGTGATGAGTCTATCAGTATATTAGGGTAGTGATGAGTCTATCAGTATATTAGAGGTGGTGATGAGTCTATCAGTATATTAGGGGTGGTGATGAGTCTATCAGTATATTAGGGGTGGTGATGAGTCTATATATCAGTATATTAGGTAGTGATGAGTCTATCAGTATATTAGGGTGGTGATGAGTCTATCAGTATATTAGGGTGGTGATGAGTCTAGTCTATCAGTATATTAGGGGTGGTGATGAGTCTATCAGTATATTGAGTGGTGATGAGTCTATCAGTATATTAGGGTAGTGATGAAGTCTATCAGTATATTAGAGGTGGTGATGAGTCTATCAGTATATTAGGGGTGGTGATGAGTCTATCAGTATATTAGGGGTAGTGATGAGTCTATCAGTATATTAGGGGTGGTGATGAGTCTATCAGTATATTAGGGGTGGTGATGAGTCTATCAGTATATTAGGGGTAGTGATGAGTCCGTATATTGAAGTGGTGGTGATGAGTCTATCAGTATATTAGGTGGTGATGAGTCTATCAGTATATTGAGGGGAGTGATAAGTCTATCAGTATATTAGAAGTAGTAATGAAGTCTATCAGTATATTAGGGTAGTGAAAGTCTATCAGTATATTAGAGGTAGTATATCAATCAGTATATTAGGGGTGGTGATGAGTCTATCAGTATATTCAGTGATAGTCTATCAGTATATCAGGGGTGAATTTATAGTCTATCAGTATATTAGGGAAGTGGTGAGTCTATCAGTATATTAGGGGTAGTGATGAGTCTATCAGTATATTAGGGGTGGTGATGAGTCTATCAGTATATTAGAGGTGGTGATGAGTCTATCTATCAGTATATTAGGGTAGTGATGAGTCTATCAGTATATTAGGGGTGGTGATGAGTCTATCAGTATATTAGGGGTGGTAAATTAGTCTATCAGTATATTAGGGGTGGTAAATGAGTCTATCAGTATATTAGGTGGTATGAGTCTATCTATCAGTATATTAGAGGTAGTGATGAGTCTATCAGTATATTAGGGGTAGTGATATTAGTCTATCTATCAGTATATTAGGGGTGGTGATGAGTCTATCAGTATATATTAGTGGTAGTGTATATAGGGTGGTGATGAGTCTATCTATCAGTATATTAGGAAGTGGTGATGAATCTATCTATCAGTATATTAGGGGGTGGTGATGAGTCTATCAGTATATTAGGGGTAGTGATGAGTCTATCAGTATATTAGGGGTGGTGATGAGTCTATCAGTATATTAGGGGTGGTGATGAGTCTATCAGTATATTAGGGGTGGTGATGAGTCTATCAGTATATTAGGGGTGGTGATGAGTCTATCAGTATATTAGGGGTGGTGTGAGTCTATATCTATCAGTATATTAGGGGTGGTGATGAGTCTATCAGTATATTAGGGGTAGTGATAGTCTATCAGTATATTAGGGGTGGTGATGAGTCTATCAGTATATTAGGGGTAGTGATAATCGTATATTAGGGTAGTGAGAGTCTATCAGTATATTAGGGGGTATGAGTCTATCAGTATATTAGGGGTAGTGATAAAGTCTATCAGTATATCAAGTGTAGTTATGAGTCTATCAGTATATTAGGGGTGGTGATGAGTCTATATATCAGTATATTAGGGGTGGTGATGAGTCTATCAGTATATTAGGGTGGTGATGAGTCTATCAGTATATTAGAGGTAGTGATGAGTCTATCTATCAGTATATTAGGGGGTGGTGACCAGGTCTATCAGTATATTAGGGGGTAATGGAAGTCTATCAGTTTATTAGGGGTGGTGATCGTCTATCTATCAGTATATTAGGGGTAGTGACAAAGTCTATCAGTATATTAGAGGTGGTGATGAGTCTATCAGTATATTAGGTAGTGATGAGTATCTAGTATATTAGGGGGTAGTGATCTATCAGTATATTAGGTAGTGGTGATGAGTCTATCAGTATATTGAGGTGGTGATGAGTCTATCAGTATATTAGGGGTGGTGATGAGTCTATCAGTATATTAGAGGTAGTGATGAGTCTATCAGTATATTGGGTGGTGATGAGTCTATCGTATATTGAGGTGGTGATGAGTCTATCAGTATATTAGGGTAGTGATGAGTCTAGTATATTAGGGGTGGTGATACTATCAGTATATTAGGGGTGGTGATGAGTCTATCAGTATATTAGGGTGTTATGAGTCTATCAGTATATTAGGGGTGGTGGTGAGTCTATCAGTATATTAGGGTGGTGATGAGTCTATCAGTATATTAGGGGTGGTGATGAGTCTATCTATCAGTATATTAGGGGTGGTGATGAGTCTATCAGTATATTAGGGGTAGTGATGAGTCTATCAGTATATTAGGGGTAGTGATAGTCTATCTATCAGTATATTAGGGGTGGTGATGAGTCTATCAGTATATTAGGGTAATGAGTCTATCAATATATTTGATATGAGTCTATCATCAATATATTAGGGGTAGTGATGAGTCTATCAGTATATTAGGGGTAGTGATGAGTCTATCAGTATATTAGAAGTGATAGTGATGAGTCTATCAGTATATTAGGTGGTGGTGATAGTCTATCAGTATATTAGGGGTAGTGATAGTCTATCAGTATATTAGGGGTGGTGATGAGTCTATCAGTATATTAGGTGGTAGTGATAGTCTATCAGTATATTAGGTGGTGATGAGTCTAGGTCTATCAGTATATTAGGTGGAAAGGTAGTGGGGGTGGTATGAGTCTATCAGTATTAGGGGTAGTGATGAGTCTATCTGTATATGGGTAGTGATCTATCAGTATATTAGGGGTAGTGATGAGTCTATCAGTATATTAGGGGTGGTGATGAGTCTATCAGTATATTAGGGGTGGTGATGAGTCTATCAGTATATTAGGGGTGGTGATGAGTCTATCAGTATATTAGGGGTGGTGATGAGTCTATCAGTATATTAGGGGTGGTGATGAAGTCTATCAGTATATTAGGGTGGTGATAGTCTATCAGTATATTAGGAGTAGTGATGAGTCTATCAGTATATTAGGGGTGGTGATGAGGTCTATCAGTATATTAGGGGTGGTGATGAGTCTATCAGTATATTAGGGGTGGTGATGAGTCTATCAGTATATTAGGGTGGTGATGAGTCTATCAGTATATTAGGGTGGTGATGAAGTCTATCAGTATATTAGGAGGGGTAGTGATGAGTCTATCAGTATATTAGAGGGTAGTGATGAGTCTATCAGTATATTAGGTAGTGATAAGTCTATCAATATATTAGAGGTGGTGATAAGTCTATCAGTATATTGAGGTAGTAAGCTGTATATTAGGGGTAGTGATATCTATCAGTATATTAGGGGTAGTGATGATGAGTCTATCAGTATATTAGGGGTAGTGATGAGTCTATATATCAGTATATTAGGGGTAGTGATGAGTCTATCAGTATATTAAGGTAGTGATGAGTCTATCAGTATATTAGAGGTAGTGATGAGGTCTATCAGTATATCAGGTAGTGATATGAGTCTATCAGTATATTAGGGGTGGTGATGAGTCTATCAGTATATTAGGGGTAGTGATAGTCTATATATCAGTATATTAGGGGTGGTGATGAATCTATCAGTATATTAGGGGTGGTGATGAGTCTATCAGTATATTAGGGTGGTGATAGGTCTATCAGTATATTAGGGGTGGTGATGAGTATATAGTATATTAGAGTGGTATAAGTCTATCAGTATATTAGGGGTGGTGATGACCTAGTCTATCAGTATATTAGGGGTGGTGATGAGTCTATCAGTTATATTAGGTGGTGGTGATGTGAGTCTATCAGTATATTAGGGGTAGTGATGAGTCTATCAGTATATTAGGGGTGGTGATGAGTCTATCAGTATATTAGAGGTGGTGATGAGTCTATCAGTATATTAGGTGGTAATGAGTCTATCAGTATATTAGGGGTCTATCAGTATATTAGGGTGGTATAGGTCTATCAGTATATTAGGGCGGTATGAGTCTATCAGTATATTAGTGGTGATGAGTCTATCAGTATATTAGAGGTAGGTATAGTCTATCAGTATATTAGAGGTAGTGATGAGTCTATCAGTATATTAGGGTAGTGA
This sequence comes from Oncorhynchus nerka, assembly GCF_034236695.1. Taxonomy (NCBI): domain Eukaryota; kingdom Metazoa; phylum Chordata; class Actinopteri; order Salmoniformes; family Salmonidae; genus Oncorhynchus; species Oncorhynchus nerka. The sequence goes on from NW_027040423.1 coordinate 73,551, forward strand.
TGAGTCTATCAGTATATTAGGGGTAGTAGTCTAGTCTATCAGTATATTAGGGGTAGTGATGAGTCTATCAGTATATTAGGGGTAGTGATGAGTCTATCAGTATATTAGGGGTGGTGATGAGTCTATCAGTATATTAGGGGGTAGTGATGAGTCTATCTATCAGTATATTAGGGGTAGTGATAGAGTCTATCAGTATATTAAGGTCTATCAGTCTATATTGAGGGTAGTGATGAGTCTATCAGTATATTAGGGGTAGTGATGAGTCTATCAGTATATTAAGGGGTAGTGATAAGTCTATCAGTATATTAGGGGTAGTGATGAGTCTATCAGTATATATTAGAAATCAGTATATTGGTGGATGAGTCTATCAGTATATTAGAGGTAGTGATGAGTCTATCAGTATATTAGGGTGGTGATGAGTCTATCAGTATATGAAGTAGTGATGAGTCTATCAGTATATTAGGGGTGGTGATGGTAGTGATGAGTCTATCAGTATATTAGGGGTGGTGATGAGTCTATCAGTATATTAGGGTGGTGATGAGTCTATCAGTATATTAGGGGTAGTGATGAGTCTATCAGTATATTAGGGGTAGTGATGAGTCTATCAGTATATTAGGGGTAGTGATGAAGTCTATCAGTATATTAGGGTGGTGATGAGTCTATCAGTATATTAGGGGGTGGTGATGAGTCTATCAGTATATTAGTGGTGTTGAGTGTCTATCAGTATATTAGGGGTGGTGATGAGTCTATCAGTATATTAGGGGTGGTGATGAGTCTATCAGTATATTAGGGGTGGTGGTGAGTCTATCAGTATATTAGGGGTAGTGATGAGTCTATCAGTATATTAGGGGTGGTGATGAATATCAGTATATTAGGGGTGGTGATGAGTCTATCAGTATATTAGGGGTGGTGATGAGTCTATCAGTATATTAGGTGGTGATGAGTCTATCAGTATATTAGGGGTGGTGATGAGTCTATCAGTATATTAGGGTGGTGATGAGTCTATCAGTATATTAGGGGTGTGATGAGTCTATCAGTATATTAGGTGGTATGATGAGTCTATCAGTATATTAGAGGTGGTGATGAGTCTATCAGTATATTAGGGGTAGTGATGAGTCTATCAGTATATTAGGGGTGGTGATGAGGTATATTAGGGGTAGTGATGGTCTATCTATCAGTATATTAGGGGTAGTAATGAGTCTATCAGTATATTAGGGGTATATTAGTCTATCAGTATATTAGGGGTAGTGATGGTCTATCTATCAGTATATTAAGGGTAGTGATAAGTCTATCAGTATATTAGAAAGTAGTGATATCTATCAGTATATTAGGGGTGGTGATGAGTCTATCAGTATATTAGGGTAGTGATGAGTCTATCAGTATATTAGGGGTGGTGATGAGTCTATCTATCAGTATATTAGGGGTGGTGATGAGTCTATCAGTATATCAGGGGTGGTTATGAGTCTATCAGTATATTAGGGGTAGTGGTGAGTCTATCAGTATATTAGGGGTGGTGATGAGTCTATATATCAGTATATTAGGGGTGGTGATGAACCTATTAGTATATTAGGGAGGTGGTGATGAGTCTATCAGTATATAGGGGGTGGTGATGAGTCTATCAGTATATTAGGTGGTATGAGTCTATCAGTATATCAGAAAGTGGTATGAGTCTATCAGTATATTAGGGGTGGTGATGAGTCTATCAGTATATTAGAGGTGGTGATGAAGTCTATCAGTATATTAGGGGTAGTGATGAGTCTATCAGTATATTAGGGGTGGTGATGAGTCTATCAGTATATTAGGGGTGGTGATAGGTCTATCAGTATATTAGGGTAGTGATGAGTCTATCAGTATATTAGGGGTGGTGATGAGTCTATCAGTATATTAGGGGTGGTGATAGTCTATCAGTATATTAGGGGTGGTGATGAGTCTATCAGTATATTAGGGGGTGGTGATGAGTCTATCAGTATATTAGGGGTGGTGATATGAGTCTATCAGTATATTAGAGGTGGTATGAGTCTATCAGTATATTAGGGTAGTGATGAGTCTATCAGTATATTAGGGGTAGTGATGAGTCTATCAGTATATTAGGGGTGGTGATGAGTCTATCAGAGGGTGGTATGAGTCTATCTATCAGTATATTAAAGTGGTGATAAGTCTATCAGTATATTAGGGTGTAGTGATAGTCTATCAGTATATTAGAGGTAGTGATGCGTCTATCTATCAGTATATTAGGGTGGTGATAGTCTATCAGTATATTAGGGGTGGTGATGAGTCTATCAGTATATTAGGGGGTGGTGATGAGTCTATCAGTATATTAGGGGTAGTGATGAGTCTATCAGTATATTAGGTAGTGTGATAAGTCTATCAGTATATTAGGGGTGGTGATGAGTCTATCAGTATATTGGGTAGTGATGAGTCTATCAGTATATTAGAGGTAGTGATAAGTCTATCAGTATATTAGGGGTAGTGATGAGTCTATCAGTATATTAGGGGTGGTGATGAGTCTATCAGTATATTAGGGGTGGTGATGAGTCTATCAGTATATTAGGGGTGGTGATGAGTCTATCAGTATATTAGGGGTGGTGATGAGTCTATCAGTATATTAGGGGTGGTGATAGTCTATATCAGTATATTAGGGGTAGTGATGAGTCTATCAGTATATTAGGGGTGGTGATGAGTCTATCAGTATATTAGGGGTAGTGATGAGTCTATCAGTATATTAGGGGTAGTGATGAGTCTATCAGTATATTAGGTGGTGGTGATGAGTCTATCCAGTATATTAGAGGTAGTGATGAGTCTATCAGTATATTAGGGGTAGTGATAGTCTATCAGTATATTAGGGGTAGTGATGAGTCTATCAGTATATTAGGAGGTGGTGATAGAGTCTATCAGTATATTAGGGGTGGTGATGAGTCTATCAGTATATTAGGGTAGTGATGAGTCTATCAGTATATTAGAGGTAGTGATGAGTCTATCAGTATATTAGGGGTGGTGATAGTCTATCAGTATATTAGGGGGTGGTGATAGGTCTATCAGTATATTAGGGGTGGTGATAAAGTCTATCAGTATATTAGGGGTGGTGATGAGTCTATATATCAGTATATTAGAGGTAGTAGTGATAGGTCTATCAGTATATTAGGGGTGGTGATGAGTCTATCAGTATATTAGGGGGTGGTGATGAGTCTATCAGTATATTAGGGGTGGTGATGAGTCTATCAGTATATTTAGGGGGTGGTGATGAGTCTATCAGTATATTAGGGGTGGTGATGAGTCTATCAGTATATTAGAAGTGGTGATGAAGTCTATCAGTATATTGAGGTAGTGATGAGTCTATCAGTATATTAGGTAGTGATGAGCCGTATATTGAGTGGTAGTCTATCAGTATATTAGGGGGTGGTGATGAGTCTATCTGTATATTAGAGGGGTGGTGATAGAGTCTATCAGTATATTAGGGGTGGTGATGAGGTCTATCAGTATATTAGGGGTGGTGATGAGTCTATCAGTATATTAGGGGTGGTGATGAGTCTATCAGTATATTAGGGGTGGTGATGAGTCTATCTATCAGTATATTAGGGGTGGTGATGAGTCTATTAGTATATTAGGGGTAGTGATGAGTCTATTAGTATATTAGGGGGTGGTGATGAGTCTATCAGTATATTAGGGGTGGTGATGAGTCTATCAGTATATTAGAGGTAGTGATGAGTCTATCAGTATATTAGGGGTGGTATGAGTCTATCAGTATATTAGGGTGTAGTGAGTCTATCAGTATATTAGGGGTAGTGATGAGTCTATCAGTATATTAGGGGTAGTGATGAGTCTATCAGTATATTAGGGGTAGTGATGAGTCTATCAGTATATTAGAAGTGGTGATGAGTCTATCAGTATATTGAGGTAGTGATGAGTCTATCAGTATATTAGGGGTAGTAATAAGTCTATCAGTATATTAGGGGGTGATGAAGTCTATCAGTATATTAGGGGGTAGTGATGAGTCTATCAGTATATTGGGAGGTAGTGATGAGTCTATCAGTATATTAAGGGGTGGTGATGAGTCTATCAGTATATTAGGGGTAGTGATGAGTCTATCAGTATATTAGGGGTGGTGATGAGTCTATCAGTATATTAGGGGTGGTGATAAGTCTATCAGTATATTAGGGGTGGTGATGAGTCTATCAGTATATTAGGGGTGGTGATAGTCTATATATCAGTATATTAGAGGTGGTGATGAAGTCTATCAGTATATTAGAGGTGGTGATAAGTCTATCAGTATATTAGGGGTGGTGATGAGTCTATCAGTATATTAGGGGTGGTGATGAGTCTATCAGTATATTAGGGGGTAGTGATGAGTCTATCAGTATATTAGGGGTGGTTATGAGTCTATCAGTATATTAGGGGTGGTGATGAGTCTATCAGTATATTAGGGGTGGTGATAAGTCTATCAGTATATTAGGGGTGGTGATGAAGTCTATCAGTATATTAGGGGTGGTGATGAGTCTATCAGTATATTAGAGGGTGGTGATGAGTCTATCAGTATATTAGGGGTGGTGATGAGTCTATCAGTATATTAGGGTAGTGATGAGTCTATCAGTATATTAGGGGTAGTGGTGATGAGTCTATCAGTGATGAGTCTATCAGTATATTGGGTGGTGATGAGTCTATCAGTATATTAGGGTGGTGATGGTCTATCAGTATATTAGGGGTAGTGATGTCTAGTCTATCAGTATATTAGAGAGTAGTGATAGAGTCTATCAGTATATTAGGTGGTGATGAGTCTATCAGTATATTAGGGGTGGTGATGAGTCTATCAGTATATTAGGGGTGGTGATGAGTCTATCAGTATATTAGGGAGTGGTGATGAGTCTATCAGTATATTAGGGGTAGTGATGAGTCTATCAGTATATTAGGGGGTGGTGATGAGTCTATCAGTATATTAGGGGTGGTGATGAGTCTATCAGTATATTAGGGGTAGTGATGAGTCTATCAGTATATTAGGGGTGGTGATGAGTCTATCAGTATATTAGGGGTAGTGATGAGTCTATCAGTATATTAGGGGTGTGATGAGTCTATCAGTATATTAGGGGTGGTGATGAGTCTATCAGTATATTAGGTGGTGGTGATAGAGTCTATCAGTATATTATGGGGTCAGTATATTAGGGGTAGTGATAGTCTATCAGTATATTAGGGGTAGTGATGGTCTATCAGTATATTGGGGTGGTGATAGAGTCTATCAGTATATTAGAGGTGGTGATGAGTCTATCAGTATATTAGGGGTGGTTATGAGTCTATCAGTATATTAGGGGTGGTGATGAGTCTATCATATATATCAGGGGTGGTGATGAGTCTATCAGTATATTGGGGTGGTGATGAGTCTATCAGTATATTAGGGGTGGTGATGAGTCTATCTATCAGTATATTAGGGGTAGTGATGAGTCTATCAGTATATTAGGGGTGGTGATGAGTCTATCAGTATATTAGGGGTGGTGATGAGTCTATCAGTATATTAGGGTGGTGATGAGTCTATCAGTATATTAGAGGTGGTGATGAGTCTATCAGTATATTAGGTGGTGATGAGTCTATCAGTATATTAGGGGTAGTGATGAGTCTATCAGTATATTAGGGGTAGTGATAGTCTATCAGTATATTAGGGGTAGTGATGAGTCTATCAGTATATTAGAGGGTAGTAATGAAGTCTATCAGTATATTAGAGGTAGTGGTGATAGTCTATCAGTATATTAGAGGTAGTGATGAGTCTATCAGTATATTAGAAGTAGTGATAGTCTATCAGTATATTGAAGGTAGTGATGAGTCTATCAGTATATTCGGGGGTGGTGATGAAGTCTATCAGTATATTAGGGGTGGTGATGAGTCTATCAGTATATTAGGGGGGTGATGAGTCTATCAGTATATTAGGGGTGGTGATGAGTCTATCAGTATATTAGAGTAGTGGTGATGAGTCTATCAGTATATTAGGGGTGGTGATGAGTCTATCAGTATATTAGGGGTGGTGATGAGTCTATCAGTATATTAGGGGTGGTGATCGTCTATCTATCAGTATATTAGGGGTGGTGATGAGTCTATCAGTATATTAGGGGTGGTGATGAGTCTATCAGTATATTAGAGGTGGTGATGAGTCTATCAGTATATTAGAGGTAGTGATGAGTCTATCAGTATATTAGGTGGTGGTGATGAGTCTATCAGTATATTAGAGGTGGTGATGAGTCTATCAGTATATTAGGGTAGTGATGAGTCTATCAGTATATTAGGGGTGGTGATAGTCTATCAGTATATTAGGGGGTAGTGATGAAGTCTATCAGTATATTAGGGGTGGTGATGAGTCTATCAGTATATTAGAGGTAGTGATGAGCCTATCAGTATATTAGGTGGTGGTATGAGTCTATCAGTATATTAGGTAGTGATGAGTCTATCAGTATATTAGAAGTGATGAGTCTATCAGTATATTAGGGGTGGTGATGAACCTATCAGTATATTAGGGGTGGTGATAGAGTCTATCAGTATATTAGGGGTAGTGATGAGTCTATCAGTATATTCAGTGGTGATGAGCCGTATATTAGAGGTGGTGATAGTCTATCAGTATATTAGGGGTAGTGATGGTCTATCAGTATATTAGGGGTAGTGATGAGTCTATCAGTATATTAGGGGTGGTGATGAGTCTATCAGTATATTAGGGGTGGTGATGAGTCTATCAGTATATTAGGGGTGGTGATGAGTCTATCAGTATATTGAGGTAGTGATGAGTCTATCAGTATATTAGGGGTGGTGATGAGTCTATCAGTATATTAGGGGTGGTGATGAGTCTATCAGTATATTGAGGTGGTGATGAGTCTATCAGTATATTAGGGTGGTGATGAGTCTATCAGTATATTAGGGGGTGGTGATGAGTCTATCAGTATATTAGGGGTGGTGATGAGTCTATCAGTATATTAGAGGTAGTGGATGAGTCTATCAGTATATAGAAAGTGGTGATGAGTCTATCAGTATATTGGGGGTAGTGGTGAGTCTATCAGTATATTAGGGGTAGTGATGAGTCTATCAGTATATTAGGGGTAGTGATGAACCTATTAGTATATTAGGGGTGGTGATGAGTCTATCAGTATATTAGGGGTGGTGATGAGTCTATCAGTATATTAGGGTAGGTGGTGATGAGTCTATCAGTATATTAGGGGGTGGTATGAGTCTATCAGTATATTAGGGGTGGTGATGAGTCTATCAGTATATTAGGGTGGTGATGAGTCTATCAGTTTATTAGGGGTGTGGTGATGAGTCTATCAGTATATTAGGGGTGGTGATGAGTCTATCAGTATATTAGAGGTAGTGATGAGTCTATCAGTATATTAGGGGTGGTGATGAGTCTATCAGTATATTAGGGGTGGTGATGAGTCTATCAGTCTATCAGTATATGAGCAGTATATTAGGGTAGTGATGAGTCTATCAGTATATTAGGGCGGTGATGAGTCTATCAGTATATTAGGGGTAGTGATGAGTCTATCAGTATATTAGGGGTAGTGATAGTCTATCAGTATATTAGGGGTGGTGATGAAGTCTATCAGTATATTAGGGGTAGTGATGAGTCTATCAGTATATTAGGGGTGGTGATGAGTCTATCAGTATATTAGGGGTGGTGATGAGTCTATCAGTATATTGGGGTGGTGATGAGTCTATCAGTATATTAGGAAAGTGGTGATGAGTCTATCAGTATATTAGGTGGTGATGAGTCTATCAGTATATTAGGTTGGTGATGAGTCTATCAGTATATTAGGGGTGGTGATGAGTCTATCAGTATATTAGGGGTGGTGATGAGTCTATCAGTATATTAGGGGTAGTGATGAGTCTATCAGTATATTGGGTGGTGATGAGTCTATCAGTATATTAGGGGTGGTGATGAGTCTATCAGTATATTAGGGGTGGTGATGAGTCTATCAGTATATATTAGGGGTATATTGGTGATGAGTCTATCAGTATATTATGGTGATGAGCCGTATATTAGGGTGGTGATGAGTCTATCAGTATATTAGGGGTGGTGATGAGTCTATCAGTATATCAGGTGTGGTTATGAGTCTATCAGTATATTAGGGGTGGTGATAGTCTATATAGTATATTAGGGGTGGTGATGAGTCTATCAGTATATTAGGGGTGGTGATGAGTCTATCAGTATATTAGGGGTGGTGATGAGTCTATCTATCAGTATATTAGGGGTAGTGATGAGTCTATCAGTATGCCGTTAGGGGCGGTGATGAGTCTATCAGTATATTAGGGTGGTGGATGATCTAGTCTATCAGTATATTAGGGGTGGTGATGAGTCTATCAGTATATTAGGGGTGGTGATGAGTCTATCTATCAGTATATTAGGGGTGGTGATGAGTCTATCAGTATATTAGGGTGGTGATGAGTCTATCAGTATATTAGGGGTGGTGATAGTCTATCAGTATATTAGGGGTGGTGATGAGTCTATCAGTATATTAGGGGTGGTGATGAGTCTATCAGTATATTAGGGTGGTTATGAGTCTATCAGTATATTAGGGGTGGTTGTGAGTCTATCAGTATATTAGGGGTGGTGATGAGTCTATCAGTATATTAGGGGTGGTGATGAAGTCTATCAGTATATTAGGGGTGGTGATGAGTCTATCAGTATATTAGGTGGTGGTGATGAGTCTATCAGTATATTAGGGGGTGGTGATGAGTCTATCAGTATATTAGGGGTGTTGATGAGTCTATCAGTATATTAGGGGTGGTGATGAGTCTATCAGTATATTAGGGGTGGTGATGAGTCTATATATCAGTATATTAGGGGGTGGTGATGAGTCTATCAGTATATTAGGGGTGGTGATGAGTCTATCAGTATATTAGGGGTGGTGATGAGTCTATCTATCAGTATATTAGGGGTGGTGATGAGTCTATCAGTATATTAGGGGCGGTGATGAGTCTATCAGTATATTAGAGGTAGTGAAGTCTATCTATCAGTATATTAGGGTAGTGATGAAGTCTATCAGTATATTAGGGGTGGTGATGAGTCTATCGTATATTAGGGTGGTGATGAGTCTATCAGTATATTTAGGTGGTGATGAGTCTATCAGTATATTAGGGGTAGTGAGTCTATCAGTATATTAGGGGTGGTGATGAGTCTATCAGTATATTAGGGGTGGTGATGAGTCTATCAGTATATTAGGGGGTGGTGATGAGTCTATCAGTATATTAGGGGGTGGTGATGAGTCTATCAGTATATTAGGGTGGTGATGAGTCTATCAGTTTATTAGGGGTGTTGATGAGTCTATCAGTATATTAGAGGTGGTGATGAGTCTATCAGTATATTAGGTGGTGATGAGTCTATCAGTATATTAGGGGTGGTGATGAGCCTATCAGTATATTAGGGGTATGATATCAGTATATTAGGGGTGGTGATGAGTCTATCAGTATATTAGGGGTGGTGATGAGTCTATCAGTATATTAGGGGTGGTGATGAGTCTATCAGTATATTAGGGGGTGGTGATGAGTCTATCAGTATATTAGGTGTTGGTGATGAGTCTATCAGTATATTAGGGGTGGTGATGAGTCTATCAGTATATTAGGGGTGGTGATGAGTCTATCAGTATATTAGGGGTGGTGATGAGTCTATCAGTATATTAGGGGTGGTGATGAGTCTATCAGTATATTAGGGGTGGTGGTGAGTCTATCAGTATATTAGGGGTGGTGATGAGTCTATATATCAGTATATTAGGGGTGGTGATGAGTCTATCAGTATATTAGGGTGGTGATGAGTCTATCAGTATATTAGGGGTGGTGATGAGTCTATCAGTATATTAGGGTGGTGATGAGCCGTATATTAGGGGGTGGTGATGAGTCTATCAGTATATTAGGGGTGGTGATGAGTCTATCAGTATATTAGGGGTGGTGATGAGTCTATCAGTATATTAGGGGTGGTGATGAGTCTATACAGTATATTAGTGGGGCTCTTATCAGTAGTGATTACAATTGGTGCTTTCACCTTATGACATCGATCAGTATATTAGGTGGTGGTGATGAGTCTATCAGTATATTAGGGGGTGGTGATGAGCCTATCAGTATATTAGGTGGTGGTGATGAGCCTATCAGTACCTTAGGGGGTGGTGATGAGTCTACCTGTATATCAGGGAGTGGTGATGAGACCATCAGTATATTAGGGGGTGGTGATGAGCCTATCAGTATATTAGGTGGTGGTGATGAGCCTATCAGTATATCAGGGTGTGGTTATGAGTCTATCAGTATATTAGGGGTGGTGATGAGTCTATATATCAGTATATTAGGGGGTGGTGATGAGTCTATTAGTATATTAGGGGGTGGTGATGAGTCTATCAGTATATTAGGGGTAGTGATGAGTCTATCTATCAGTATATTAGGGGTGGTGATGAGTCTATCAGTATATTAGGGGCGGTGATGAGTCTATCAGTTTATTAGGTAGTGATGCGTCTATCTATCAGTATATTAGGGTGGTGATGAGCCTATCAGTATATTAGGGGTGGTGATGAGCCGTATATTAGGGGGTGGTGATGAGTCTATCAGTATATTAGGGGTGGTGATGAGTCTATCAGTATATTAGGGGGTGGTGATGAGCCTATCAGTATATTAGGGGTGGTGATGAGTCTATCAGTATATTAGGGGTGGTGATGAGTCTATCAGTATATTAGGGGTGGTGATGAGTCTATCAGTATATTAGGGGTGGTGATGAGTCTATCTATCAGTATATTAGGGGTGGTGATGAGTCTATCAGTATATTAGGGGTAGTGATGAGTCTATCAGTATATTAGGGTGGTGATGAGTCTATCTATCAGTATATTAGGGGTGGTGATGAGTCTATCAGTATATTAGGGGGTGGTGATGAGTCTATCAGTATATTAGGGGTGGTGATGAGTCTATCAGTATATTAGGGGTGGTGATGAGTCTATCAGTATATTAGGTGGTGGTGATGATCAGTATATTAGGGGTGGTGATGAGTCTATCAGTATATTAGGGGTGGTGATGAGTCTATCAGTATATTAGGTGGTGGTGATGAGTCTATCATCAGTATATTAGGGGTGGTGATGAGTCTATCAGTATATTAGGTGGTGGTGATGAGTCTATCAGTATATTAGGGGTAGTGATGAGTCTACCAGTGATGAGACTATCAGTATATTAGGGGTTGGTGATGAATCTATCTATCAGTATATTAGGGGTGGTGATGAGTCTATCAGTATATTAGGGGTGTGATGAATCTATCAGTATATTAGGGGTGGTGATGAGTCTATCAGTATATTAGGGGTGGTGATGAGTCTATCAGTATATTAGAAGGTGGTGATGAGTCTATCTATCAGTATATTTGGGGTGGTGATGAGTCTATCAGTATATTAGGGGTGGTGATGAGTCTACCTGTATATTAGGGGTGGTGATGAGTCTATCAGTATATTAGGGTTGGTGATGAGTTATCAGTATATTAGGTGGTGGTGATGAGTCTATCAGTATATTAGGGGGTGGTTATGAGTCTATCAGTATATCAGGGGGTGGTTATGAGTCTATCAGTATATTAGGGGGTGGTGGTGAGTCTATCAGTATATTAGGGGTGGTGATGAGTCTATATATCAGTATATTAGGGGGTGGTGATGAACCTATTAGTATATTAGGGGGTGGTGATGAGTCTATTAGTATATTAGGTGGTGGTGATGAGTCTATCAGTATATTAGGGGTTGGTGATGAGTCTATCAGTTTATTAGGGGGTGTTGATGAGTCTATCAGTATATTAGGGGGTTGGTGATGAGTCTATCAGTATATTAGGTGGTGGTGATGAGTCTATCAGTATATTAGGTGGTGGTGATGAGTCTATCAGTATATTAGGGGTGGTGATAGGTCTATCAGTATATTAGAGGGTGGTGATGAGTCTATCAGTATATTGAGGTGGTGATGAGCCTATCAGTATATTAGGTGGTGGTGGTGATGAGTCTATCAGTATATTAGGGGTGGTGATGAGTCTACCTGTATATTAGGGGTGGTGATGAGTCTATCAGTATATTAGGGGGAGTGGTGATGAGTCTATCAGTATATTAGGGGTGGTGATAGGTCTATCAGTATATTAGGGGTAGTGATGAGCCGTATATTAGGGGTAGTGATGAGTCTATCAGTATATTAGGGGGTGATGAGTCTATCAGTATATTAGGGGGTGGTGATGAGTCTATCAGTATATTAGATGGTGGTGATGAGTCTATCAGTATATTAGGGATAGTGATGAGCCTATCAGTATATTAGGTGGTGATGAGTCTATCAGTATATTAGGGGTGTTGATGAAGTCTATCAGTATATTAGGGGTGGTGATGAGTCTATCAGTATATTAGGGGGTGGTGATGACTATCAGTATATTAGGGGTGATGAGTCTATCTATCAGTATATTTGTGGGTGGTGATGAATCTATCAGTATATTAGGGGTGGTGATGAGTCTATCAGTATATTAGGGGTGGTGATGAGTCTATCAGTATATTAGGGGGTTGGTGATGAGTCTATCAGTATATTAGGTGGTGGTGATGAGTCTATCAGTATATTAGGGGGTGGTGATGAGTCTATCAGTATATCAGGGGGTGGTTATGAGTCTATCAGTATATTAGGGGGGGGTGGTGAGTCTATCAGTATATTAGGGGTGGTGATGAGTCTATATATCAGTATATTAGGGGGTGGTGATGAGTCTATCAGTATATTAGGGGGTGGTGAATAGCCGTATATTAGGTGGTGGTGATGAGTCTATCAGTATATTAGGGGTTGGTGATGAGTCTATCAGTTTATTAGGGGGTGTTGATGAGTCTATCAGTATATTAGGGGGTTGGTGATGAGTCTATCAGTATATTAGGTGGTGGTGATGAGTCTATCAGTATATTAGGTGGTGGTGATGAGTCTATCAGTATATTATGGGGTGGTGATGAGTCTATCAGTATATTAGAGGGTGGTGATGAGTCTATCAGTATATTAGGGGGTGGTGATGAGCCTATCAGTATATTAGGTGGTGGTGGTGATGAGCCTATCAGTACCTTAGGGGGTGGTGATGAGTCTACCTGTATATAGGGGTAGTGATGAGTCTATCAGAATATTAGGGATAGTGATGAGTCTATCAGTATAGGTAGTGATGGTCTATCAGTATATTAGGGGTAGTGATGAGTCTATCAGTATATTAGGGGTAGTGATGAGTCTATCAGTATATTAGGGGTGGTGATGAGTCTATCAGTATATTAGGGGTGGTGAATAGCCGTATATTAGGTGGTGGTGATGAGTCTATCAGTATATTAGGGGTGGTGATGAGTCTATCAGTTTATTAGGGGGTGTTGATGAGTCTATCAGTATATTAGGGGGTTGGTGATGAGTCTATCAGTATATTAGGTGGTGGTGATGAGTCTATCAGTATATTAGGTGGTGGTGATGAGTCTATCAGTATATTATGGGGTGGTGATGAGTCTATCAGTATATTAGAGGGTGGTGATGAGTCTATCAGTATATTAGGGGGTGGTGATGAGCCTATCAGTATATTAGGTGGTGGTGGTGTGAGCCTATCAGTACCTTAGGGGTGGTGATGAGTCTACCTGTATATCAGGGAGTGGTGATGAGACTATCAGAATATTAGGGGATGGTGATGAGTCTATCAGTATATTAGGGGGTGGTGATGGGTCTATCAGTATATTAGGGGGTGGTGATGAGCCGTATATCAGGGAGTGGTGATGGGTCTATCAGTATATTAGGGGGTGGTGATGAGTCTATCAGTATATTAGATGGTGGTGATGAGTCTATCAGTATCTTAGGGGATGGTGATGAGCCTATCAGTATATTAGGGGGTGGTGATGAGCCTATCAGTATATTAGAGGTGGTGATGAGTCTATCAGTATATTAGGGGTGGTGATGAGTCTATCAGTATATTAGGGGTGGTGATGAGTCTATCAGTATATTAGGGGTGGTGATGAGTCTATCAGTATATTAGGGGGTGATGAGTCTATCAGTATATTAGGAGTGGTGATGAGTCTATCAGTATATTAGGGGTGGTGATGAGTCTATCAGTATATTAGGGGGTGGTGATGAGCCGTATATTAGGGGTGGTGATGAGTCTATCTGTATATTAGGGGTGGTGATGAGTCTATCAGTATATTAGGTGGAAGTGATGAGTCTATCAGTATATTAGGGGTGGTGATAAGTCTATCTATCAGTATATTAGGGGTGGTGATGAGTCTATCAGTATATTAGGGGGTGGTGATGAGTCTATCAGTATATTAGGGGTGGTGATGAGTCTATCAGTATATCAGGGGTGGTGATGAGTCTATCAGTATATCAGGTGTGGTTATGAGTCTATCAGTATATTAGGGGTGGTGATGAGTCTATATATCAGTATATTAGGGGTGGTGATGAGTCTATTAGTATATTAGGGGTGGTGATGAGTCTATCAGTATATTAGGGGTGGTGATGAGTCTATCTATCAGTATATTAGGGGGTGGTGATGAGTCTATCAGTATATTAGGGGTAGTGATGAGTCTATCAGTATATTAGGGGTGGTGATGAGTCTATCAGTATATTAGGGGTGGTGATGAGCCGTATATTAGGGGGTGGTGATGAGTCTATCAGTATATTAGGGGTGGTGATGAGTCTATCAGTATATTAGGTGGAGGTGATGAGTCTATCAGTATATTATTAGTGATGAGGTATATTGGTGATGAGTCTATCAGTATATTAGGGGTGGTGATGAGCCGTATATTAGGGGTGGTGATGAGTCTATCAGTATATTAGGGGTGGTTATGAGTCTATCAGTATATAGGGTGTGGTGATGAGTCTATCAGTATATTAGGGGTGGTGATGAGTCTATATATCAGTATATTAGGGGTGGTGATGAGTCTATTAGTATATTAGGGGTGGTGATGAGTCTATCAGTATATTAGGGGTGGTGATGAGTCTATCTATCAGTATATTAGGGGTGGTGATGAGTCTATCAGTATATTGGGTGATGAGTCTATCAGTATATTAGGGGTGGTGATGAGTCTATCTATCAGTATATTAGGGGTAGTGATGAGCCTATCAGTATATTAGGGGGTGGTGATGAGTCTACCTGTATATTAGGGGTGGTGATGAGTCTATCAGTATATTACGGGGTGGTGATGAGTCTATCAGTATATTAGGGTGTTGGTGATGAGTCTATCAGTATATTAGGGGTGGTGATGAGTCTATCAGTATATTGGGGGTGGTGATGAGTCTATCAGTATATTAGGTGGTGGTGATGAATCTATCTATCAGTATATTAGGGGTGGTGATGAGTCTATCAGTATATTAGGGGTGGTGATGAGTCTATCAGTATATTAGGTGGAGGTGATGAGTCTATCAGTATATTATGGGGTGGTGATGAGCTACGTATATTAGGGGTAGTGATGAGTCTATCAGTATATTAGGGATGGTGATGAGTCCGTATATTAGGGGTGGTGATGAGTCTATCAGTATATCAGGGGTGGTTATGAGTCTATCAGTATATTAGGTGGTGGTGATGAGTCTATCAGTATATTAGGGGTGGTGATGAGTCTATCAGTATATTAGGGGTGGTGATGAGTCTATTAGTATATTAGGGGTGGTGATGAGTCTATCAGTATATTAGGGGTGGTGATGAGTCTATCTATCAGTATATTAGGGGTGGTGATGAGTCTATCAGTACGTTAGGGGGTGTGATGAGTCTATCAGTATATTAGGGGTGGTGATCGTCTATCTATCAGTATATTAGGGGTAGTGATGAGTCTATCAGTATATTAGGGGTGGTGATGAGTCTACCTGTATATTAGGGGTGG
Organism: Oncorhynchus nerka; assembly: GCF_034236695.1. Classification (NCBI taxonomy): domain Eukaryota; kingdom Metazoa; phylum Chordata; class Actinopteri; order Salmoniformes; family Salmonidae; genus Oncorhynchus; species Oncorhynchus nerka. The sequence goes on from NW_027040423.1 coordinate 89,363, forward strand.
TGATGAGTCTATCAGTATATTAGGGGTAGTGATGAGTCTATCAGTATATTAGGGTGTTGGTGATGAGTCTATCGGTATATTAGGGGGTGGTGATGAGACTATCAGTATATTAGGGGGTTGGTGATGAGCCTATCAGTATATTAGGTGGTGGTGATGAATCTATCTATCAGTATATTAGGGGGTGGTGATGAGTCTATCAGTATATTAGGGGTGGTGATGAGTCTATCAGTATATTATGGTGATAGGTATATTAGGGGGTGGTGATGAGTCTATCAGTATATCAGGGGTGGTTATGAGTCTATCAGTATATCAGGGTGTGGTTATGAGTCTATCAGTATATTAGGGGTGGTGATTAGTCTATATATCAGTATATTAGGGGGTGGTGATGAGTCTATTAGTATATTAGGGGTGGTGATGAGTCTATCAGTATATTAGGGGTGGTGATGAGTCTATCTATCAGTATATTAGGGGTGGTGATGAGTCTATCAGTATATTAGGGGTGGTGATGAGTCTATCAGTTTATTAGGGTGGTGATGAGTCTATCTATCAGTATATTAGGGGGTAGTGATGAGCCTATCAGTACATTAGGGGGTGGTGATGAGTCTACCTGTATATCAGGGGGTGGTGATGAGTCTATCAGTATATTAGGGGGTGGTGATGAGTCTATCAGTATATTAGGGTGTTGGTGATGAGTCTATCAGTATATTAGGGGGTGGTGATGAGTCTATCAGTATATTAGGGGTTGGTGATGAGTCTATCAGTATATTAGGTGGTGGTGATGAATCTATCTATCAGTATATTAGGGGGTGGTGATGAGTCTATCAGTATATTAGGTGGTGGTGATGAGTCTATCTATCAGTATATTAGGGGGTGGTGATGAGTCTATCAGTATATTAGGTGGTGGTGATGAGTCTATCAGTATATTAGGGGGTGGTAATGAGTCCAGTATATTAGGGGTGGTGATGAGTCTATCAGTATATTAGGGATGGTGATGAGTCTATCAGTATATTAGGGGTGGTGATGAGCCGTATATTAGGGGTGGTGATGAGTCTATCAGTATATCAGGGGTGGTTATGAGTCTATCAGTATATCAGGGGTGGTTATGAGTCTATCAGTATATTAGGGGTGGTGATGAGTCTATATATCAGTATATTAGGGGTGGTGATGAGTCTATTAGTATATTAGGGGTGGTGATGAGTCTATCAGTATATTAGGGGTGGTGATGAGTCTATCTATCAGTATATTAGGGGTGGTGATGAGTCTATCAGTATATTAGGGGTGGTGATGAGTCTATCAGTTATATTAGGGGTGGTGATGCGTCTATCTATCAGTATATTAGGGGGTAGTGATGAGCCTATCAGTACATTAGGGGGTGGTGATGAGTCTACCTGTATATCAGGGGGTGGTGATGAGTCTATCAGTATATTAGGGGGTGGTGATGAGTCTATCAGTATATTAGGGTGTTGGTGATGAGTCTATCGGTATATTAGGGGGTGGTGATGAGACTATCAGTATATTAGGGGGTTGGTGATGAGCCTATCAGTATATTAGGTGGTAGTGATGAATCTATCTAGTATATTAGGGGTGGTGATGAGTCTATCAGTATATTAGGTGGTGGTGATGAATATATCTATCAGTATATTAGGGGTGGTGATGAGTCTATCAGTATATTAGGGGTGGTGATGAGTCTATCAGTATATTAGGGGTCTATCAGTATATTAGGGGTGGTGATGAGTCTATCAGTATATTAGGGGTGGTGATGAGTCTATCAGTATATTAGGGGTGGTGATGAGTCTATCAGTATATCAGGGGTGGTGATGAGCCTATCAGTATATTAGGTGGTGGTGATGAGTCTATCAGTATATTAGGGGTGGTGATGAGTCTATCAGTATATTAGGGGGTGGTGATGAGTCTATCAGTATATTAGGGGTGGTGATGAGTCTATCAGTATATTAGGGGTGGTGATGAGTCTATCTATCAGTATATTAGGGGTGGTGATGAGTCTATCAGTATATTAGGGGTGGTGATGAGTCTATCAGTATATTAGGGGGTGGTGATGAGTCTATCAGTATATTAGGGGTAGTGATGAGTCTATCAGTATATTAGGGGTGGTGATGAGTCTATCAGTATATTAGGGGTGGTGATGAGCCGTATATTAGGGGTGGTGATGAGTCTATCTGTATATTAGGGGTGGTGATGAGTCTATCAGTATATTAGGGGTGGTGATGAGTCTATCAGTATATTAGGGGTGGTGATGAGTCTATCAGTATATTAGGGGTGGTGATGAGTCTATCAGTATATTAGGGGGTGGTGATGAGTCTATCAGTATATTAGGGGTGGTGATGAGTCTATCAGTATATTAGGGGTGGTGATGAGTCTATCAGTATATTAGGGGTGGTGATGAGTCTATCAGTATATTAGGGGTGGTGATGAGTCTATCTATCAGTATATTAGGGGTGGTGATGAGTCTATCAGTATATTAGGGGTGGTGATGAGTCTATCAGTATATTAGGGGGTGGTGATGAGTCTATCAGTATATTAGGGGTGGTGATGAGGTATATTGGGGTGGTGATGAGTCTATCAGTATATTAGGGGTGGTGATGAGTCTATCAGTATATTAGGGGGTGGTGATGAGTCTATCAGTATATTAGGGGTGGTGATGAGTATATCAGTGGTATTCTATCAGTATATTAGGGGTATATTAGGGGTGGTGATGAGTCTATCAGTATATTGGGGGTGGTGATGAGTCTATCAGTATATTAGGGGTGGTGATGAGTCTATCAGTATATTAGGGGTGGTGATGAGTCTACTATGTATATCAGGGGTGGTGATGAGTCTATCAGTATATTAGGGGTGGTGATGAGTCTATCAGTATATTAGGGGGTGGTGATGAGTCTATCAGTATATTAGGGGGTGGTGATGAGTCTATCAGTATATTAGGGGTTGGTGATGAGTCTATCAGTATATTAGGGGTGGTGATGAATCTATCTATCAGTATATTATGATGAGTCTATCAGTATATTAGGGGTGGTGATGAGTCTATCAGTATATTAGGGGTGGTGATGAGTCTATCCGTATATTAGGGGTGGTGATGAGTCTATCAGTATATTAGGGGGTGGTTGATGAGTCTATCAGTATATTAGGGGGTGGTGATGAGTCTATCAGTATATTAGGGGTGGTGATGAGTCTATCAGTATATTAGGGGTGGTGATGAGTCTATTAGTATATTAGGGGTGGTGATGAGTCTATCAGTATATTAGGGGTGGTGATGAGTCTATCAGTATATTAGGGGTGGTGATGAGTCTATCAGTATATTAGGGGTGGTGATGAGTCTATCAGTATATTAGGGGGTGGTGATGTCTATCTATCAGTATATTAGGGGTGGTGATGAGTCTATCAGTATATTAGGGGTGGTGATGAGTCTATCAGTATATTAGGGGGTGGTGATGAGTCTATCAGTATATTAGGTGGTGGTGATAGTCTATCAGTATATTAGGGGTGGTGATGAGTCTATCAGTATATTAGGGGTGGTGATGAGTCTATCAGTATATTAGGGGTGGTGATGAGTCTATCAGTATATTAGGGGTGGTGATGAGTCTATCAGTATATTAGGGGTGGTGATGAGTCTATCTATCAGTATATTAGGGGTGGTGATGAGTCTATCAGTATATTAGGGGTGGTGATGAAGTCTATCAGTATATTAGGGGTGGTGATGAGTCTATCAGTATATTAGGTGGTGGTGATGAGTCTATCAGTATATTAGGGGTGGTGATGAGTCTATCAGTATATTAGGGGTGGTGATGAGTCTATCAGTATATTAGGGGTGGTGATGAGTCTATCAGTATATTAGGGGTGGTGATGAGTCTATCAGTATATTAGGGGTGGTGATGAGTCTATCAGTATATTAGGTGGTGGTGATGAGTCTATCAGTATATTAGGGGTGGTGATGAGTCTATCAGTATATCAGGGGGTGGTTATGAGTCTATCAGTATATTAGGGGTGGTGATGAGTCTATCAGTATATTAGGGGGTGGTGATGAGTCTATCAGTATATTAGGGGTGGTGATGAACCTATCAGTATATTAGGGGGTGGTGATGAGTCTATCAGTATATTAGGGGGTGGTGATGAGTCTATCAGTATATTAGGGGTGGTGATGAGTCTATCAGTATATTAGGGGTGGTGATGAATCTATCTAGTATATTAGGGGGTGGTGATGAGTCTATCAGTATATTAGGGGGTGGTGATGAGTCTATATATCAGTATATTAGGGGTGGTGATGAACCTATTAGTATATTAGGGGTGGTGATGAGTCTATCAGTATATTAGGGGTGGTGATGAGTCTATCAGTATATTAGGGGTGGTGATGAGTCTATCAGTATATTAGGGGTGGTGATGAATCTATCTATCAGTATATTAGGGGTGGTGATGAGTCTATCAGTATATTAGGGGTGGTGATGAGTCTATCTATCAGTATATTAGGGGTGGTGATGAGTCTATCAGTATATTAGGGGTGGTGATGAGTCTATCAGTATATTAGGGGTGGTGATGAACCTATCAGTATATTAGGGGTGGTGATGAGTCTATTAGTATATTAGGGGTGGTGATGAGTCTATCAGTATATTAGGGGTGGTGATGAGTCTATCAGTATATTAGGTGGTGGTGATGAGTCTATCAGTATATTAGGGGTGGTGATGAGTCTATCAGTATATTAGGGGTGGTGATGAGTCTATCAGTATATTATGGTGATGAGGTATATTAGGGGTGGTGATGAGTCTATCAGTATATTAGGGGTGGTGATGAGTCTATCAGTATATTAGGGGTGGTGATGAGTCTATCAGTATATTAGGGGTGGTGATGAGTCTATCAGTATATTAGGGGTGGTGATGAGTCTATCAGTATATTAGGGGTGGTGATGAGTCTATCAGTATATTAGGGGGTGGTGATGAGTCTATCAGTATATTAGGGGTGGTGATGAGTCTATCAGTATATTAGGGGTGGTGATGAGTCTATCAGTATATTAGGGGTGGTGATGAGTCTATCAGTATATTAGGGGTGGTGATGAGTCTATCAGTATATTAGGGGTGGTGATGAGTCTATCAGTATATTAGGTGGTGATGAGTCTATCAGTATATTAGGGGTCTATGAGTCTATCAGTATATTAGGGGTGGTGATGAGTCTATCAGTATATTAGGGGTGGTGATGAGTCTATCAGTATATTAGGGGTGGTGATGAGTCTATCAGTATATTAGGGGTGTGTGATCTAGTCTATCAGTATATTAGGGGTGGTGATGAGTCTATCATATTAGGGGTGGTGATGAGTCTATCAGTATATTAGGGGTGGTGATGAGTCTATCAGTATATTAGGGGTGGTGATGAGTCTATCAGTATATTAGGGGTGGTGATGTCTATCAGTATATTAGGGGTGGTGATGAGTAGTCTATCAGTATATTAGGGGGTGGTGATGAGTCTATCAGTATATTAGGGGGTGGTGATGAGTCTATCAGTATATTAGGGGGTGGTGATGAGTCTATCAGTATATTAGGGGTGGTGATGAGTCTATATATCAGTATATTAGGGGGTGGTGATGAACCTATCAGTATATTAGGGGTGGTGATGAGTCTATCAGTATATTAGGGGTGGTGATGAGTCTATGGTGAGTATATTAGGTGGTGGTGATGAGTCTATCAGTATATTAGGGGGTGGTGATGAGTCTATCAGTATATTAGGGGGTGGTGATGAGTCTATCAGTATATTAGGGGGTGGTGATGAGTCTATCAGTATATTAGGGGGTGGTGATGAGTCTATCAGTATATTAGGGGTGGTGATGAGTCTATCAGTATATTAGGTGGTGGTGATGAGTCTATCAGTATATTAGGGGGTGGTGATGAGTCTATCAGTATATTAGGTGGTGGTGATGAGTCTATCTATCAGTATAATAGGGGGTGGGGATGAGTCTATCAGTATATTAGGGGTGGTGATGAGTCTATCAGTATATTAGGGGTGGTGATGAGTCTATCAGTATATTAGGGGTATATGAGTATATTAGGGGGTGGTGATGAGTCTATCAGTATATTAGGGGTGGTGATGAGTCTATCAGTATATTAGGGGGTGGTGATGAGTCTATCAGTATATTAGGGGTGGTGATGAGTCTATATATCAGTATATTAGGGGTGGTGATGAACCTATCAGTATATTAGGTGGTGGTGATGAGTCTATCAGTATATTAGGGGTGGTGATGAGTCTATCAGTATATTAGGGGGTGGTGATGAGTCTATCAGTATATTAGGGGTGGTGATGAGTCTATCAGTATATTAGGGGTGGTGATGAGTCTATCAGTATATTAGGGGTGGTGATGAGTCTATCAGTATATTAGGGGTGGTGATGAGTCTATCAGTATATTAGGGGTGGTGATGAGTCTATCAGTATATTAGGGGTGGTGATGAGTCTATCAGTATATTAGGGGGTGGTGATGAGTCTATCAGTATATTAGGGGTGGTGATGAGTCTATCAGTATATTAGGGGGTGGTGATGAGTCTATCAGTATATTAGGGGTGGTGATGAGTCTATCAGTATATTAGGGGTGGTGATGAGTCTATCAGTATATTCAGTATATTAGGGGTGGTGATGAGTCTATCAGTATATTAGGGGTGGTGATGAGTCTATCAGTATATTAGGGGTGGTGATGAGTCTATCAGTATATTAGGGGGTGGTGATGAGTCTATCAGTATATTAGGGGTGGTGATGAGTCTATCAGTATATTAGGGGTGGTGATGAGTCTATCAGTATATTAGGGGTTGGTGATGAGTCTATCAGTATATTAGGGGTGGTGATGAGTCTATCAGTATATTAGGGGGTGGTGATGAGTCTATCAGTATATTAGGGGTGGTGATGAGTCTATCAGTATATTAGGGGTGGTGATGAGTCTATCAGTATATTAGGGGTGGTGATGAGTCTATCAGTATATTAGGGGGGTGATGAGTCTATCAGTATATTAGGGGTGGTGATGAGTCTATCAGTATATTAGGGGTGGTGATGAGTCTATCAGTATATTAGGGGTGGTGATGAGTCTATCAGTATATTAGGGGTGGTGATGAGTCTATCAGTATATTAGGGGTGGTGATGAGTCTATCAGTATATTAGGGGGTGGTGATGAGTCTATCAGTATATTAGGGGTGGTGATGAGTCTATCAGTATATTAGGGTGGTGATGAGTCTATCAGTATATTAGGGGTGGTGATGAGTCTATCAGTATATTAGGGGGTGGTGATGAGTCTATCAGTATATTAGGGGTGGTGATGAGTCTATCAGTATATTAGGGGTGGTGATGAGTCTATCAGTATATTAGGGGTGGTGATGAGTCTATCAGTATATATTTAGGGGTGGTGATGAGTCGTATATTATATTAGGTGGTGATGAGTCTATCAGTATATTAGGGGTGGTGATGAGTCTATCAGTATATTAGGGGTGGTGATGAGTCTATCAGTATATTAGGGGGTGGTGATGAGTCTATCAGTATATTAGGGGTGGTGATGAGTCTATCAGTATATTAGGGGTGGTGATGAGTCTATCAGTATATTAGGGGTGGTGATGAGTCTATCAGTATAGTCTATCAGTATATTAGGGGTGGTGATGAGTCTATCAGTATATTAGGGGTGGTGATGAGTCTATCAGTATATTAGGGGGTGGTGATGAGTCTATCAGTATATTAGGGGTGGTGATGAGTCTATCAGTATATTAGGGGTGGTGATGAGTCTATCTATCAGTATATTAGGGGTGGTGATGAGTCTATCAGTATATTAGGGGTGGTGATGAGTCTATCAGTATATTAGGGGGTGGTGATGTCTATCTATCAGTATATTAGGGGTGGTGATGAGTCTATCAGTATATTAGGGGTGGTGATGAGTCTATCAGTATATTAGGGGTGGTGATGAGTCTATCTATCAGTATATTAGGGGTGGTGATGAGTCTATCAGTATATTGGGGGTGGTGATGAGTCTATCAGTATATTAGGGGTGGTGATGAGTCTATCAGTATATTAGGGGGTGGTGATGAGTCTATCAGTATATTCAGGGGGTGGTGATGAGTCTATCAGTATATTAGGGGTGGTGGTGAGTCTATCAGTATATTAGGGGTGGTGATGAGTCTATCAGTATATTAGGGGTGGTGATGAACCTATCAGTATATTAGGGGTGGTGATGAGTCTATCAGTATATTAGGGGTGGTGATGAGTCTATCAGTATATTAGGGGTGGTGATGAGCCAGTATATTAGGTGGTGGTGATGAGTCTATCAGTATATTAGGGTGGTGATGAGTCTATCAGTATATTAGGGGTGGTGATGAGTCTATCAGTATATTAGGGGTGGTGATGAGTCTATCAGTATATTAGGGGTGGTGATGAGTCTATATATCAGTATATTAGTGATAGTCTATTAGTATATTAGGGGTGGTGATGAGTCTATCAGTATATTAGGGGTGGTGATGAGTCTATCTATCAGTATATTAGGGGTGGTGATGAGTCTATCAGTATATTAGGGGTGGTGATGAGTCTATCAGTATATTAGGGGTGGTGATGAGTCTATCTATCAGTATATTAGGGGGTGGTGATGAGTCTATCAGTATATTAGGGGTGGTGATAGTCTATCGTATATTAGGGGTGGTGATGAGTCTATCTATCAGTATATTAGGGGTGGTGATGAGTCTATCAGTATATTAGGGGTGGTGATGAGTCTATCAGTATATTAGGGGTGGTGATGAGTCTATCAGTATATTAGGGGTGGTGATGAGTCTATCAGTATATTAGGGGTGGTGATGAGTCTATCAGTATATTAGGGGTGGTTATGAGTCTATCAGTATATTAGGGGGTGTGGTGAGTCTATCAGTATATTAGGGGTGGTGATGAGTCTATATCAGTATATTAGGGGGTGGTGATGAGTCTATCAGTATATTAGGGGTGGTGATGAGTCTATCAGTATATTAGGGGTGGTGATGAGTCTATCAGTATATTAGGGGGTGGTGATGAGTCTATCAGTATATTAGGGGTGGTGATGAGTCTATCAGTATATATTGATGAGTCTATCAGTATATTAGGTGGTGGTGATGAGTCTATCAGTATATTAGGGGTGGTGATGAGTCTATCAGTATATTAGGGGTGGTGATGAGTCTATCAGTATATTAGGGGTGGTGATGAGTCTATCAGTATATTAGGGGTGGTGATGAGTCTATCAGTATATTAGGGGTGGTGATGAGTCTATCAGTATATTAGGGGTGGTGATGAGTCTATCAGTATATTAGGGGGTGGTGATGATCAGTATATTAGGGGTGGTGATGAGTCTATCAGTATATTAGGGGTGGTGATGAGTCTATCAGTATATTAGGGGGTGGTGATGAGTCTATCAGTATATTAGGGGTGGTGATGAGTCTATCAGTATATTAGGGGTGGTGATGAGTCTATCAGTATATTAGGGGTGGTGATGAGTCTATCAGTATATTAGGGGGTGGTGATGAGTCTATCAGTATATTAGGTGGTGGTGATGAGTCTATCAGTATATTAGGGGGTGGTGATAAGTCTATCAGTATATTAGGGGTGGTGATGAGTCTATCAGTATATTAGGGGTGGTGATGAGTCTATCAGTATATTAGGGGTGGTGATGAGTCTATCAGTATATTAGGGGTGGTGATGAGTCTATCAGTATATTAGGGGTGGTGATGAGTCTATCAGTATATTAGGGGTGGTGATGAGTCTATCAGTATATTAGGGGTGGTGATGAGTCTATCAGTATATTAGGGGTGGTGATGAGTCTATCAGTATATTAGGGGTGGTGATGAGTCTATCAGTATATTAGGGGTGGTGATGAGTCTATCAGTATATTAGGGGTGGTGATGAGTCTATCAGTATATTAGGGGGTGGTGATGAGTCTATCAGTATATTAGGGGGTGGTGATGAGTCTATCAGTATATTAGGGGTGGTGATGAGTCTATCAGTATATTAGGGGTGGTGATGAGTCTATCAGTATATTAGGGGTGGTGATGAGTCTATCAGTATATTAGGGGGTGATGAGTCTATCAGTCTATCAGTATATTAGGGGTGGTGATGAGTCTATCAGTATATTATGGTTAGGTATATTAGGGGGTGGTGATGAGTCTATCAGTATATTAGGGGGTGGTGATGAGTCTATCAGTATATTAGGGGTGGTGATGAGTCTATCAGTATATTAGGGGTGGTGATGAGTCTATCAGTATATTAGGGGGTGGTGATGAGTCTATTAGTATATTAGGGGTGGTGATGAGTCTATCAGTATATTAGGGGGTGGTGATGAGTCTATCAGTATATTAGGGGGTGGTGATGAGTCTATCAGTATATTAGGGGTGGTGATGAGTCTATCAGTATATTAGGGGTGGTGATGTCTATCTATCAGTATATTAGGGGTGGTGATGAGTCTATCAGTAGGGGTGGTGATGAGGGGTGGTGATGAGTCTAGTCTATCAGTATATTAGGGGTGGTGATGAGTCTATCAGTATATTAGGGGGTGGTGATGAGCCTATCAGTATATTAGGGGTGGTGATGAGTCTATGTATATTAGGGGTGGTGATGAGTCTATCAGTATAGGGGGTGGTGATGAGTCTATCAGTATATCAGGGGTGGTTATGAGTCTATCAGTATATTAGGGGTGGTGATGAGTCTATCAGTATATTAGGGGTGGTGATGAGTCTATATATCAGTATATTAGGGGTGGTGATGAACCTATTAGTATATTAGGGGTGGTGATGAGTCTATTAGTATATTAGGGGTGGTGATGAGTCTATCAGTATATTAGGGGTGGTGATGAGCCGTATATTAGGTGGTGGTGATGAGTCTATCAGTATATTAGGGGTGGTGATGAGTCTATCAGTATATTAGGGGTGTTGATGAGTCTATCAGTATATTAGGGGTGGTGATGAGTCTATCAGTATATTAGGGGGGTGGTGATGAGTCTCTATCAGTATATTAGGGGTGGTGATGAGTCTATCAGTATATTAGGGGTGGTGATGAGTCTATCAGTATATTAGGGGTGGTGATGAGTCTATCAGTATATTAGGGGTGGTGATGAGTCTATCAGTATATTAGGGGGTGGTGATGAGTCTATCAGTATATTAGGGGTGGTGATGAGTCTATCAGTATATTAGGGGTGGTGATGAGTCTATCAGTATATTAGGGGTGGTGATGAGTCTATCAGTATATTAGGGGTGGTGATGAGTCTATCAGTATATTAGGGTGGTGATGAGTCTATCAGTATATTAGGGGTGGTGATGAGTCTATCAGTATATTAGGGGTGGTGATGAGTCTATATCAGGGGTGGTGATGAGTCTATCAGTATATTAGGGGTGGTGATGAGTCTATCAGTATATTAGGGGTGGTGATGAGTCTATCAGTATATTAGGGGTGGTGATGAGTCTATCAGTATATTAGGGGTGGTGATGAGTCTATCAGTATATTAGGGGTGGTGATGAGTCTATCAGTATATTAGGGGTGGTGATGAGTCTATCAGTATATTAGGGGTGTGATGAGTCTATCAGTATATTAGGGGTGGTGATGAGTCTATCAGTATATTAGGGGTGGTGATGAGTCTATCAGTATATTAGGGGTGGTGATGAGCCTATCAGTATATTAGGGGTGGTGATGAGTCTATCAGTATATTAGGGGGTGATGAGTGTATATGGGTCTATGAGTCTATCAGTATATTAGGGGTGGTGATGAGTCTATCAGTATATTAGGGTGGTGGTGATGAGTCTATCAGTATATTAGGGGTGGTGATGAGTCTATCAGTATATTAGGGGGTGGTGATGAGTCTATCAGTATATTAGGGGTGGTGATGAGTCTATCAGTATATTAGGGGTGGTGATGAGTCTATCAGTATATTAGGGGTGGTGATGAGTCTATCAGTATATTAGGGGTGGTGATGAGTCTATCAGTATATTAGGGGTGGTGATGAGTCTATCAGTATATTAGGGGGTGGTGATGAGTCTATCAGTATATTAGGGGTGGTGATGAGTCTATCAGTATATTAGGGGTGGTGATGAGTCTATCAGTATATTAGGGGTGGTGATGAGTCTATCAGTATATTAGGGGTGGTGATGAGTCTATCAGTATATTAGGGGTGGTGATGAGTCTATCAGTATATTAGGGGTGGTGATGAGTCTATCAGTATATTAGGGGTGGTGATGAGTCTATCAGTATATTAGGGGGGTGGTGATGAGTCTATCAGTATATTAGGGGGTGGTGATGAGTCTATCAGTATATTAGGGGTGGTGATGAGTCTATCAGTATATTAGGGGTGGTGATGAGTCTATCAGTATATTAGGGGTGGTGATGAGTCTATCAGTATATTAGGGGGTGGTGATGAGTCTATCAGTATATTAGGGGTGGTGATGAGTCTATCAGTATATTAGGGGGGTGGTGATGAGTCTATCAGTATATTAGGGGTGGTGATGAGTCTATCAGTATATTAGGGGTGGTGATGAGTCTATCAGTATATTAGGGGGTGGTGATGAGTCTATCAGTATATTAGGGGGTGGTGATGAGTCAGTATATTCAGTATATTAGGGGTGGTGATGAGTCTATCAGTATATTAGGGGTGGTGATGAGTCTATCAGTATATTAGGTGGTGGTGATGAGTCTATCAGTATCTATCAGTATATTAGGGTATATTGGTGATGAGTCTATCAGTATATTAGGGGTGGTGATGAGCCGTATATTAGGGGTGGTGATGAGTCTATCAGTATATTAGGGGTGGTTATGAGTCTATCAGTATATAGGGGTGGTGATGAGTCTATCAGTATATTAGGGGTGGTGATGAGTCTATCAGTATATTAGGGGTGGTGATGAGTCTATCAGTATATTAGGGGTGGTGATGAGTCTATCAGTATATTAGGGGTGGTGATGAGTCTATCTATCAGTATATTAGGGGTGGTGATGAGTCTATCAGTATATTAGGGGTGGTGATGAGTCTATCAGTATATTAGGGGTGGTGATGAGTCTATCAGTATATTAGGGGTGGTGATGAGTCTATCAGTATATTAGGGGTGGTGATGAGTCTATCAGTATATTAGGGGTGGTGATGAGTCTATCAGTATATTAGGGGTGGTGATGAGTCTATCAGTATATTAGGGGGTGGTGATGAGTCTATCAGTATATTAGGTGGTGGTGATGAGTCTATCAGTATATTAGGGGTGGTGATGAGTCTATCAGTATATTAGGGGGTGATGAGTCTATCAGTATATTAGGGGTGGTGATGAGTCTATCAGTATATTAGGGGTGGTGATGAGTCTATCAGTATATTAGGGGTGGTGATGAGTCTATCAGTATATTAGGGGGTGGTGATGAGTCTATCAGTATATTAGGGGTGGTGATGAGTCTATCAGTATATTAGGGGGTGGTGATGAGTCTATCAGTATATTAGGGGTGGTGATGAGTCTATCAGTATATTAGGGGTGGTGATGAGTCTATCTATCAGTATATTAGGGGTGGTGATGAGTCTATCAGTATATTAGGGGTGGTGATGAGTCTATCAGTATATTAGGGGGTGGTGATGAGTCTATCAGTATATTAGGGGTGGTGATGAGTCTATCAGTATATTAGGGGTGGTGATGAGTCTATCAGTATATTAGGGGTGGTGATGAGTCTATCAGTATATTAGGGGGTGGTGATGAGTCTATCAGTATATTAGGGGTGGTGATGAGTCTATCAGTATATTAGGGGTGGTGATGAGTCTATCAGTATATTAGGGGTGGTGATGAGTCTATCTATCAGTATATTAGGGGTGGTGATGAACCTATTAGTATATTAGTGGTATGAGTCTATCAGTATATTAGGGGTGGTGATGAGTCTATCAGTATATTAGGGGTGGTGATGAGTCTATCAGTATATTAGGGGGTGGTGATGAGTCTATCAGTATATTAGGGGTGGTGATGAGTCTATCAGTATATTAGGGGGTGGTGATGAGTCTATCAGTATATTAGGGGTGGTGATGAGTCTATCAGTCAGTATATTAGGGGTGGTGATGAGTCTATCAGTATATTAGGGGTGGTGATGAGTCTATCAGTATATTAGGGGTGGTGATGAGTCTATCAGTATATTAGGGGTGGTGATGAGTCTATCAGTATATTAGGGGTGGTGATGAGTCTATCAGTATATTAGGGGTGGTGATGAGTCTATCAGTATATTAGGGGTGGTGATGAGTCTATCTATCAGTATATTAGGGGTGGTGATGAGTCTATCAGTATATTAGGGGTGGTGATGAGTCTATCAGTATATTAGGGGTGGTGATGAGTCTATCAGTATATTAGGGGTGGTGATGAGTCTATCAGTATATAGGGGGGTGGTGATGAGTCTATCAGTATATTAGGGGTGGTGATGAGTCTATCAGTATATTAGGGGTGGTGATGAGTCTATCAGTATATTAGGGGTGGTGATGAGTCTATCAGTATATTAGGGGTGGTGATGAGTCTATCAGTATATTAGGGGTGGTGATGAGTCTATCAGTATATTAGGGGTGGTGATGAGTCTATCAGTATATTAGGGGTGGTGATGAGTCTATCAGTATATTAGGGGTGGTGATGAGTCTATCAGTATATTAGGGGTGGTGATGAGTCTATCAGTATATTAGGGGTGGTGATGAGTCTATCAGTATATTAGGGGGTGGTGATGAGTCTATCAGTATATTAGGTGGTGGTGATGAGTCTATCAGTATATTAGGGGTGGTGATGAGTCTATCAGTATATTAGGGGTGGTGATGAGTCTATCAGTATATTAGGGGTGGTGATGAGTCTATCAGTATATTAGGGGTGGTATGAGTCTATCAGTATATCAGTATAGTCTATCAGTATATTAGGGGTGGTGATGAGTCTATCAGTATATTAGGGGTGGTGATGAGTCTATCAGTATATTAGGGGTGGTGATGAGTCTATCAGTATATTAGGGGTGGTGATGAGTCTATCAGTATATTAGGGGTGGTGATGAGTCTATCAGTATATTAGGGGTGGTGATGAGTCTATCAGTATATTAGGGGTGGTGATGAGTCTATCAGTATATTAGGGGTGGTGATGAGTCTATCAGTATATTAGGGGTGGTGATGAGTCTATCTATCAGTATATTAGGGGTGGTGATGAGTCTATCAGTATATTAGGGGTGGTGATGAGTCTATCAGTATATTAGGGGTGGTGATGAGTCTATCAGTATATTAGGGGTGGTGATGAGTCTATCAGTATATTAGGGGTGGTGATGAGTCTATCAGGGGGTGGTGATGAGTCTATCAGTATATTAGGGGTGGTGATGAGTCTATCAGTATATTAGGGGTGGTGATGAGTCTATCAGTATATTAGGGGTGGTGATGAGTCTATCAGTATATTAGGGGTGGTGATGAGTCTATCAGTATATTAGGGGTGGTGATGAGTCTATCAGTATATTAGGGGGTGGTGATGAGTCTATCAGTATATTAGGTGGTGGTGATGAGTCTATCAGTATATTAGGGGGTGGTGATGAGTCTATCAGTATATTAGGGGTGGTGATGAGTCTATCAGTATATTAGGGGTGGTGATGAGTCTATCAGTATATTAGGGGGTGGTGATGAGTCTATCAGTATATTAGGGGTGGTGATGAGTCTATCAGTATATTAGGGGTGGTGATGAGTCTATCAGTATATTAGGGGTGGTGATGAGTCTATCAGTATATTAGGGGTGGTGATGAGTCTATCAGTATATTAGGGTGGTGATGAGTCTATCAGTATATTAGGGGTGGTGATGAGTCTATCAGTATATTAGGGGGTGGTGATGAGTCTATCAGTATATTAGGGGGTGGTGATGAGTCTATCAGTATATTAGGGGTGGTGATGAGTCTATCAGTATATTAGGGGTGGTGATGAGTCTATCAGTATATTAGGGGGTGGTGATGAGTCTATCAGTATATTAGGGGGTGGTGATGAGTCTATCAGTATATTAGGGGTGGTGATGAGTCTATCAGTATATTAGGGGTGGTGATGAGTCTATCAGTATATTAGGGGTGGTGATGAGTCTATCAGTATATTAGGGGTGGTGATGAGTCTATCAGTATATTAGGGGTGGTGATGAGTCTATCAGTATATTAGGGGTGGTGATGAGTCTATCAGTATATTAGGGGTGGTGATGAGTCTATCAGTATATTAGGGGTGGTGATGAGTCTATCAGTATATTAGGGGGTGGTGATGAGTCTATCATTTATATTAGGGAGTATTGGTGATGAGTCTACCTGGTATGAGTCTATCAGTATATTAGGGGTGGTGATGAGTCTATCAGTATATTAGGGGTGGTGATGAGTCTATCAGTATATTAGGGGTGGTGATGAGTCTATCAGTATATTAGGGGTGGTGATGAGTCTATCAGTATATTAGGGGTGGTGATGAGTCTATCAGTATATTAGGGGGTGGTGATGAGTCTATCAGTATATTAGGGGTGGTGATGAGTCTATCAGTATATTAGGGGTGGTGATGAGTCTATCAGTATATTAGGGGTGGTGATGAGTCTATCAGTATATTAGGGGTGGTGATGAGTCTATCAGTATATTAGGGGTGGTGATGAGTCTATCAGTATATTAGGGGTGGTGATGAGTCTATCAGTATATTAGGGGTGGTGATGAGTCTATCTATCAGTATATTAGGGGTGGTGATGAGTCTATCAGTATATTAGGGGTGGTGATGAGTCTATCAGTATATTAGGGGTGGTGATGAGTCTATCTATCAGTATATTAGGGGTGGTGATGAGTCTATCAGTATATTAGGGGTGGTGATGAGTCTATCAGTATATTAGGGGGTGGTGATGAGTCTATCAGTATATTAGGGGGTGGTGATGAGTCTATCAGTATATTAGGGGTGGTGATGAGTCTATCAGTATATTAGGGGTGGTGATGAGTCTATCAGTATATTAGGGGGTGGTGATGAGCCTATCAGTATATTAGGTGGTGGTGATGATCGTATATTAGGGGGTGGTGATGAGTCTATCAGTATATTAGGGGGTGGTGATGAGTCTATCAGTATATTAGGGTGTTGGTGATGAGTCTATCGGTATATTAGGGGGTGGTGATGAGTCTCTCAGTATATTAGGTGGTGGTGATGAATCTGTCTATCAGTATATTAGGGGTGGTGATGAGTCTATCAGTATATTAGGTGGTGGTGATGAGTCTATCAGTATATTAGGGGTGGTGATGAGTCTATCAGTATATTAGGGGTGGTGATGAGTCTATCAGTATATTAGGGGTGGTGATGAGTCTACCTGTATATTAGGGGTGGTGATGAGTCTATCAGTATATTCGGGGGTGGTGATGAATCTATCTATCAGTATATTAGGGGGTGGTGATGAGTCTATCAGTATATTAGGGGGTGGTGATGAGTCTATCAGTATATTAGGGGTGGTGATGAGTCTATCAGTATATTAGGGTGGTGATGAGTCTATCAGTATATTAGGGGTGGTGATGAGTCTATCAGTATATTGGGGGGTGATGAGTCTATCAGTATATTAGGGGTGGTGATGAGTCTATCAGTATATTAGGGGGTGGTGATGAGTCTATCAGTATATTAGGGGTGGTGATGAGTCTATCAGTATATTAGGGGTGGTGAGTCTATCAGTATATTAGGGGTGGTGATGAGTCTATCAGTATATTAGGGGGTGGTGATGAGTCTATCAGTATATTAGGGGTGGTGATGAGTCTATTAGTATATTAGGGGTGGTGATGAGTCTATCAGTATATTAGGGGTGGTGATGAGTCTATCAGTATATTAGGTGGTGGTGATGAGTCTATCAGTATATTAGGGGTGGTGATGAGTCTATCAGTATATTAGGGGTGGTGATGAGTCTATCAGTATATTAGGGGGTGGTGATGAGTCTATCAGTATATTAGGGGTGGTGATGAGTCTATCAGTATATTAGGGGTGGTGATGAGTCTATCAGTATATTAGGGGTGGTGATGAGTCTATCAGTATATTAGGGGTGGTGATGAGTCTATCAGTATATTAGGGGTGGTGATGAGTCTATCAGTATATTAGGGGTGGTGATGAGTCTATCAGTATATTAGGGGGTGGTGATGAGTCTATCAGTATATTAGGGGGTGATGAGTGTATATGAGTGGTGATGAGTCTATCAGTATATTAGGGGTGGTGATGAGTCTATCAGTATATTAGGGGTGGTGATGGTCTATCAGTATATTGGGGTGGTATCTAGTATATTAGGGGTGGTGATGAGTCTATCAGTATATTAGGGGTGGTGATGAGTCTATCAGTATATTAGGGGTGGTGATGAGTCTATCAGTATATTAGGGGTGGTGATGAGTCTATCAGTATATTAGGGGTGGTGATGAGTCTATCAGTATATTAGGGGGTGGTGATGAGTCTATCAGTATATTAGGGGTGGTGATGAGTCTATCAGTATATTAGGGTGGTGATGAGTCTATCAGTATATTAGGGGGTGGTGATGAGTCTATCAGTATATTAGGGGTGGTGATGAGTCTATCAGTATATTAGGGGTGGTGATGAGTCAGTATATTAGGGGGTGGTGATGAGTCTATCAGTATATTAGGTGGTGATGAGTCTATCAGTATATTAGGGGTGGTGATGAGTCTATCAGTATATTAGGGGTGGTGATGAGTCTATCAGTATATTAGGGGTGGTGATGAGTCTATCAGTATATTAGGGGTGGTGATGAGTCTATCAGTATATTAGGGGTGGTGATGAGTCTATCAGTATATTAGGGGGTGGTGATGAGTCTATCAGTATATTAGGGGTGGTGATGAGTCTATCAGTATATTAGGGGTGGTGATGAGTCTATCAGTATATTAGGGGTGGTGATGAGTCTATCAGTATATTAGGGGTGGTGATGAGTCTATCAGTATATTAGGGGTGGTGATGAGTCTATCAGTATATTATGGTGATGAGTCTATCAGTATATTAGGGGTGGTGATGAGTCTATCTATCAGTATATTAGGGGTGGTGATGAGTCTATCAGTATATTAGGGGTGGTGATGAGTCTATCAGTATATTAGGGGTGGTGATGAGTCTATCAGTATATTAGGGGTGGTGATGAGTCTATCTATCAGTATATTAGGGGTGGTGATGAGTCTATCAGTATATTAGGTGGTGGTGATGAGTCTATCAGTATATTAGGGGTGGTGATGAGTCTATCAGTATATTAGGGGGTGGTGATGAGTCTATCAGTATATTAGGGGGTGGTGATGAGTCTATCAGTATATTAGGGGTTGGTGATAGTCTATCAGTATATTAGGGGGTGGTGATGAGTCTATCAGTATATTAGGTGGTGGTGATGAGTCTATCAGTATATTAGGGGTGGTGATGAGCCGTATATTAGGGGGTGGTGATGAGTCTATCAGTATATTAGGGGTGGTGATGAGTCTATCAGTATATTAGGGGTGGTGATGAGTCTATCAGTATATTAGGGGTGGTGATGAGCCTATCAGTATATTAGGGGTGGTGATGAGTCTATCAGTATATTAGGGGTGGTGATGAGCCGTATATTAGGGGTGGTGATGAGTCTATCAGTATATTAGGGGTGGTTGATGAGTCTATCAGTATATTAGGGGTGGTGATGAGTCTATCAGTATATTAGGGGGTGGTGATGAGTCTATCAGTATATTAGGGGTGGTGATGAGTCTATCAGTATATTAGGGGGTGGTGATGAGTCTATTAGTATATTAGGGGTGGTGATGAGTCTATCAGTATATTAGGGGTGGTGATGAGTCTATCAGTATATTAGGGGTGGTGATGAGTCTATCAGTATATTAGGTGGTGGTGATGAGTCTATCAGTATATTAGGGGTGGTGATGAGTCTATCAGTATATTAGGGGTGGTGATGAGTCTATCAGTATATTAGGGGGTGGTGATGAGTCTATCAGTATATTAGGCTCTGGTCCAGGGTGGTGAGTCACCTTATATCAGTATATTAGGGGTGGTGATGAGTCTATCAGTATATTAGGGGTGGTGATGAGTCTATCAGTATATTATTAGGGGTGGTGATGAGTCTATCAGTATATTAGGGGTGGTGATGAGTCTATCAGTATATTAGGGGGGTGGTGATGAGTCTATCAGTATATTAGGGGGTGGTGATGAGTCTATCAGTATATTAGGGGGTGGTGATGAGTCTATCAGTATATTAGGGGTGGTGATGAGTCTATCAGTATATTAGGGGTGGTGATGAGTCTATCAGTATATTAGGGGTGGTGATGAGTCTATCAGTATATTAGGGGGTGGTGATGAGTCTATCAGTATATTAGGGGGTGGTGATGAGTCTATCAGTATATTAGGGGTGGTGATGAGTCTATCTATCAGTATATTAGGGGTGGTGATGAGTCTATCAGTATATTAGGGGTGGTGATGAGTCTATCAGTTTATTAGGGGGGTGATGAGTCTCATATATGACATGGGTCAGTATATTAGGGGTGGTGATGAGTCTATCAGTATATTAGGGGTGGTGATGAGCCTATCAGTATATTAGGTGGTGGTGATGAGTCTATCAGTATATTAGGGGTGGTGATGAGTCTATCAGTATATCAGTGGTGATGAGTCTATCAGGGGGTGGTGATGAGTCTATCAGTATATTAGGGGTGGTGATGAGTCTATCAGTATATTAGGGGGTGGTGATGAGTCTATCAGTATATTAGGGGTGGTGATGAGTCTATCAGTATATTAGGGGTGGTGATGAGTCTATCAGTATATTAGGGGTGGTGATGAGTCTATCAGTATATTAGGGGTGGTGATGAGTCTATCAGTATATTAGGGGTGGTGATGAGTCTATCTATCAGTATATTAGGGGTGGTGATGAGTCTATCAGTATATTAGGGGTGGTGATGAGTCTATCAGTATATTAGGGGTGGTGATGAGTCTATCTATCAGTATATTAGGGGTGGTGATGAGTCTATCAGTATATTAGAGGTGGTGTGATCTATCAGTATATTAGGGGTGGTGATGAGTCTATCAGTATATTAGGGGTGGTGATGAGTCTATCAGTATATTAGGGGGTGGTGATGAGTCTATCAGTATATTAGGGGGTGGTGATGAGTCTATCAGTATATTAGGGGTGGTGATGAGTCTATCAGTATATTAGGGGGTGGTGATGAGTCTATCAGTATATTAGGGGTGGTGATGAGTCTATCAGTATATTAGGGGTGGTGATGAGTCTATCAGTATATTAGGGGTGTGATGATCTATCAGTATATTAGGGGTGGTGATGAGTCTATCAGTATATTAGGGGTGGTGATGAGTCTATCAGTATATTAGGGGTGGTGATGAGTCTATCAGTATATTAGGGGTGGTGATGAGTCTATCAGTATATTAGGGGTGGTGGTGATGAGTCTATCAGTATATTAGGGGTGGTGATGAGTCTATCAGTATATTAGGGGGTGGTGATGAGTCTATCAGTATATTAGGGGTGGTGATGAGTCTATCAGTATATTAGGGGTGGTGATGAGTCTATCAGTATATTAGGGGTGGTGATGAGTCTATCAGTATATTAGGGGTGGTGATGAGTCTATCAGTATATTAGGGGTGGTGATGAGTCTATCAGTATATTAGGGGTGGTGATGAGTCTATCAGTATATTAGGGGTGGTGATGAGTCTATCAGTATATTAGGGGTGGTGATGAGTCTATCAGTATATTAGGGGGTGGTGATGAGTCTATCAGTATATTAGGGGTGGTGATGAGTCTATCAGTATATTAGGGGTGGTGATGAGTCTATCAGTATATTAGGGGTGGTGATGAGTCTATCAGTATATTAGGGGTGGTGATGAGTCTATCAGTATATTAGGGGTGGTTATGAGTCTATCAGTATATTAGGGGTGGTGATGAGTCTATCAGTATATTAGGGGTGGTGATGAGTCTATCAGTATATTAGGGGTGGTGATGAACCTATTAGTATATTAGGGGTGGTGATGAGTCTATTAGTATATTAGGGGTGGTGATGAGTCTATCAGTATATTAGGGGTGGTGATGAGCCGTATATTAGGTGGTGGTGATGAGTCTATCAGTATATTAGGGGTGGTGATGAGTCTATCAGTTTATTAGGGGTGGTGATGAGTCTATCAGTATATTAGGGGTGGTGATGAGTCTATCAGTATATTAGGGGTGGTGATGAGTCTATCAGTATATTAGGGGGTGGTGATGAGTCTATCAGTATATTAGGGGGGTGGTGATGAGTCTATCAGGGGGTGGTGATGAGTCTATCAGTATATTAGGGGTGGTGATGAGTCTATCAGTATATTAGGGGGTGGTGATGAGTCTATCAGTATATTAGGGGTGGTGATGAGTCTATCAGTATATTAGGGGTGGTGATGAGTCTATCAGTATATTAGGGGGGTGGTGATGAGTCTATCAGTATATTAGGGGTGGTGATGAGTCTATCAGTATATTAGGGGTGGTGATGAGTCTATCAGTATATTAGGGGTGGTGATGAGTCTATATTAGGGGTGGTGATGAGTCTATCAGTATATTAGGGGTGGTGATGAGTCTATCAGTATATTAGGGGTGGTGATGAGTCTATCAGTATATTAGGGGTGGTGATGAGTCTATCAGTATATTAGGGGTGGTGATGAGTCTATCAGTATATTAGGGGTGGTGATGAGTCTATCAGTATATTAGGGGTGGTGATGAGTCTATCAGTATATTAGGGGGTGGTGATGAGTCTATCAGTATATTAGGGGTGGTGATGAGTCTATCAGTATATTAGGGGTGGTGATGAGTCTATCAGTATATTAGGGGTGGTGATGAGTCTATCAGTATATTAGGGGTGGTGATGAGTCTATCAGTATATTAGGGGTGGTGATGAGTCTATCAGTATATTAGGGGTGGTGATGAGTCTATCAGTATATTAGGGGTGGTGATGAGTCTATCAGTATATTAGGGGTGGTGATGAGTCTATCTATCAGTATATTAGGGGTGGTGATGAGTCTATCAGTATATTAGGGGTGGTGATGAGTCTATCAGTATATTAGGGGTGGTGATGAGTCTATCTATCAGTATATTAGGGGTGGTGATGAGTCTATCAGTATATTAGGGGTGGTGATGAGTCTATCAGTATATTAGGGGTGGTGATGAGTCTATCAGTATATTAGGGGGTGGTGATGATCTATCTATCAGTATATTAGGGGTGGTGATGAGTCTATCAGTATATTAGGGGGTGGTGATGAGTCTATCAGTATATTAGGGGTGGTGATGAGTCTATCAGTATATTAGGGGTGGTGATGAGTCTATCAGTATATTAGGGGTGGTGATGAGTCTATCAGTATATTAGGGGGTGGTGATGAGTCTATCAGTATATTAGGGGTGGTGATGAGTCTATCAGTATATTAGGGGGTGGTGATGAGTCTATCAGTATATTAGGGGTGGTGATGAGTCTATCAGTATATTAGGGGTGGTGATGAGTCTATCTGTATATTAGGGGTGGTGATGAGTCTATCAGTATATTAGGGGTGGTGATGAGTCTATCAGTATATTAGGGGTGGTGATGAGTCTATCAGTATATTAGGGGTGGTGATGAGTCTATCAGTATATTGGGTGGTGATGATGAGTCTATCAGTATATTAGGGGTGGTGATGAGTCTATCAGTATATTAGGGGTGGTTATGAGTCTATCAGTATATTAGGGGTGGTGATGAGTCTATCAGTATATTAGGGGTGGTGATGAGTCTATCAGTATATTAGGGGTGGTGATGAGTCTATCAGTATATTAGGGGGTGGTGATGAGTCTATCAGTATATTAGGGGTGGTGATGAGTCTATCAGTATATTAGGGGGTGGTGATGAGTCTATCAGTATATTAGGGGGTGGTGATGAGTCTATCAGTATATTAGGGGTGGTGATGAGTCTATCAGTTTATTAGGGGTGGTGATGAGTCTATCAGTATATTAGGGGTGGTGATGAGTCTATCATTTATCATTATATATGAGGGGTGGTGATGAGTCTATATCAGTATATTAGGGGTGGTGATGAGTCTATCAGTATATTAGGGGTGGTGATGAGTCTATCAGTATATTAGGGGTGGTGATGAGTCTATCAGTATATTAGGGGTGGTGATGAGTCTATCAGTATATAGGGGTGGTGATGAGTCTATCAGTATATTAGGGGGTGGTGATGAGTCTATCAGTATATTAGGGGTGGTGATGAGTCTATCAGTATATTAGGGGTGGTGATGAGTCTATCAGTATATTAGGGGGTGGTGATGAGTCTATCAGTATATTAGGGGTGGTGATGAGTCTATCTATCAGTATATTAGGGGGTGGTGATGAGTCTATCAGTATATTAGGGGGTGGTGATGAGTCTATCAGTATATTAGGGGTGGTGATGAGTCTATCAGTATATTAGGGGGTGGTGATGAGTCTATCAGTATATTAGGGGTGGTGATGAGTCTATCATCAGTATGATGCAGGGGGTGGTGATGAGTCTATCAGTATATTAGGGGTGGTGATGAGTCTATCAGTATATTAGGGGGTGATGAGTCTATCAGTATATTAGGGGTGGTGATGAGTCTATCAGTATATTAGGGGTGGTGATGAGTCTATCAGTATATTAGGGGTGGTGATGAGTCTATCAGTATATTAGGGGTGGTGATGAGTCTATCAGTATATTAGGGGGTGGTGATGAGTCTATCAGTATATTAGGGGTGGTGATGAGTCTATCAGTATATTAGGGGTGGTGATGAGTCTATCAGTATATTAGGGGTGGTGATGAGTCTATCAGTATATTAGGGGTGGTGATGAGTCTATCAGTATATTAGGGGTGGTGATGAGTCTATCAGTATATTAGGGGTGGTGATGAGTCTATCTATCAGTATATTAGGGGTGGTGATGAGTCTATCAGTATATTAGGGGTGGTGATGAGTCTATCAGTATATTAGGGGGTGGTGATGAGTCTATCAGTATATTAGGGGGTGGTGATGAGTCTATCAGTATATTAGGGGTGGTGATGAGTCTATCAGTATATTAGGGGTGGTGATGAGTCTATCTATCAGTATATTAGGGGTGGTGATGAGTCTATCAGTATATTAGGGGTGGTGATGAGTCTATCAGTATATTAGGGGGTGGTGATGAGTCTATCAGTATATTAGGGGTGGTGATGAGTCTATCAGTATATTAGGGGTGGTGATGAGTCTATCAGTATATTGGGGTGGTGATGAGTCTATCAGTATATTAGGGGTGGTGATGAGTCTATCAGTATATTAGGGGTGGTGATGAGAGCTATCAGTATATTAGGGGTGGTGATGAGTCTATCAGTATATTAGGGGTGGTGATGAGTCTATCAGTATATTAGGGGTGGTGATGAGTCTATCAGTATATTAGGGGTGGTGATGAGTCTATCAGTATATTAGGGGGTGGTGATGAGTCTATCAGTATATTAGGGGTGGTGATGAGTCTATCAGTATATTAGGGGGTGGTGATGAGTCTATCAGTATATTAGGGGTGGTGATGAGTCTATCAGTATATTAGGGGTGGTGATGAGTCTATCAGTATATTAGGGGTGGTGATGAGTCTATCAGTATATTAGGGGTGGTGATGAGTCTATCAGTATATTAGGGGTGGTGATGATCTATCTATCAGTATATTAGGGGGTGGTGATGAGTCTATCAGTATATTAGGGGTGGTGATGAGTCTATCAGTATATTAGGGGGTGGTGATGAGTCTATCAGTATATTAGGGGTGGTGATGAGTCTATCAGTATATTAGGGGTGGTGATGAGTCTATCAGTATATTTGGGGTGGTGATGAGTCTATCAGTATATTAGGGGGTGGTGATGAGTCTATCAGTATATTAGGGGGGTGGTGATGAGTCTATCAGTATATTAGGGGGTGGTGATGAGTCTATCAGTATATTAGGGGTGGTGATGAGTCTATCAGTATATTAGGGGGGTGGTGATGAGTCTATCAGTATATTAGGGGTGGTGATGAGTCTATCAGTATATTAGGGGTGGTGATGAGTCTATCAGTATATTAGGGGTGGTGATGAGTCTATCAGTATATTAGGGGTGGTGATGAGTCTATCAGTATATTAGGGGTGGTGATGAGTCTATCAGTATATTAGGGGTGGTGATGAGTCTATCAGTATATTAGGGGTGGTGATGAGTCTATCAGTATATTAGGGGGTGGTGATGAGTCTATCAGTATATTAGGGGTGGTGATGAGTCTATCAGTATATTAGGGGTGGTGATGAGTCTATCAGTATATTAGGGGTGGTGATGAGTCTATCAGTATATTAGGGGTGGTGATGAGTCTATCAGTATATTAGGGGTGGTGATGAGTCTATCAGTATATTAGGGGTGGTGATGAGTCTATCAGTATATTAGGGGGTGGTGATGAGTCTATCAGTATATTAGGGGGTGGTGATGAGTCTATCAGTATATTAGGGGTGGTGATGAGTCTATCAGTATATTAGGGGGTGGTGATGAGTCTATCAGTATATTAGGGGTGGTGATGAGTCTATCAGTATATTAGGGGGTGGTGATGAGTCTATCAGTATATTAGGGGTGGTGATGAGTCTATCAGTATATTAGGGGGTGGTGATGAGTCTATCAGTATATTAGGGGTGGTGATGAGTCTATCAGTATATTAGGGGGTGGTGATGAGTCTATCAGTATATTAGGGGTGGTGATGAGTCTATCAGTATATTAGGGGTGGTGATGAGTCTATCAGTATATTAGGGGTGGTGATGAGTCTATCAGTATATTAGGGTGGTGATGAGTCTATCAGTATATTAGGGGTGGTGATGAGTCTATCAGTATATTAGGGGTGGTGATGAGTCTATCAGTATATTAGGGGAGTGATGAGTCTATCAGTATATTAGGGGTGGTGATGAGTCTATCAGTATATTATTGATGAGCCAGTATATTAGGGGTGGTGATGAGTCTATCAGTATATTAGGGGTGGTGATGAGTCTATCAGTATATTAGGGGTGGTGATGAGTCTATCAGTATATTAGGGGTGGTGATGAGTCTATCAGTATATTAGGGGTGGTGATGAGTCTATCAGTATATTAGGGGGTGGTGATGAGTCTATCAGTATATTAGGGGTGGTGATGAGTCTATCAGTATATTAGGGGGTGGTGATGAGTCTATCAGTATATTAGGGGTGGTGATGAGTCTATCAGTATATTAGGGGTGGTGATGAGTCTATATATCAGTATATTAGGGGTGGTGATGAGTCTATCAGTATATTAGGGGTGGTGATGAGTCTATCAGTATATTAGGGGTGGTGATGAGTCTATCTATCAGTATATTAGGGGTGGTGATGAGTCTATCAGTATATTAGGGGTGGTGATGAGTCTATCAGTATATTAGGGGTGGTGATGAGTCTATCAGTATATTAGGGGGGTGGTGATGAGTCTATCAGTATATTAGGGGTGGTGATGAGTCTATCAGTATATTAGGGGTGGTGATGAGTCTATCAGTATATTAGGGGTGGTGATGAGTCTATCAGTATATTAGGGGGTGATGAGTCTATCAGTATATTAGGGGTGGTGATGAGTCTATCAGTATATTAGGGGTGGTGATGAGTCTATCAGTATATTAGGGGTGGTGATGAGTCTATCAGTATATTAGGGGTGGTGATGAGTCTATCAGTATATTAGGGGTGGTGATGAGTCTATCAGTATATTAGGGGTGGTGATGAGTCTATCAGTATATTAGGGGTGGTGATGAGTCTATCAGTATATTAGGGGTGGTGATGAGTCTATCAGTATATTAGGGGTGGTGATGAGTCTATCAGTATATTAGGGGTGGTGATGAGTCTATCAGTATATTAGGGGTGGTGATGAGTCTATCAGTATATTAGGGGTGGTGATGAGTCTATCAGTATATTAGGGGTGGTGATGAGTCTATCAGTATATTAGGGGTGGTGATGAGTCTATCAGTATATTAGGGGGTGGTGATGAGTCTATCAGTATATTAGGGGTGGTGATGAGTCTATCAGTATATTAGGGGTGGTGATGAGTCTATCAGTATATTAGGGGTGGTGATGAGTCTATCAGTATATTAGGGGTGGTGATGAGTCTATCAGTATATTAGGGGTGGTGATGAGTCTATCAGTATATTAGGGGTGGTGATGAGTCTATCAGTATATTAGGGGGTGGTGATGAGTCTATCAGTATATTAGGGGTGGTGATGAGTCTATCAGTATATTAGGGGTGGTGATGAGTCTATCAGTATATTAGGGGTGGTGATGAGTCTATCAGTATATTAGGGGTGGTGATGAGTCTATCAGTATATTAGGGGTGGTGATGTATATTAGGGGTGGTGATGAGTCTATCAGTATATTAGGGGTGGTGATGAGTCTATCAGTATATTAGGGGTGGTGATGAGTCTATCAGTATATTAGGGGTGGTGATGAGTCTATCAGTATATTAGGGGTGGTGATGAGTCTATCAGTATATTAGGGGTGGTGATGAGTCTATCAGTATATTAGGGGGTGGTGATGAGTCTATCAGTATATTAGGGGGTGGTGATGAGTCTATCAGTATATTAGGGGTGGTGATGAGTCTATCAGTATATTAGGGGTGGTGATGAGTCTATCAGTATATTAGGGGTGGTGATGAGTCTATCAGTATATTAGGGGTGGTGATGAGTCTATCAGTATATTAGGGGTGGTGATGAGTCTATCAGTATATTAGGGGTGGTGATGAGTCTATCAGTATATTAGGGGTGGTGATGAGTCTATCAGTATATTAGGGGTGGTGATGAGTCTATCAGTATATTAGGGGTGGTGATGAGTCTATGTATATTAGGGGTGGTGATGAGTCTATCAGTATATTAGGGGTGGTGATGAGTCTATCAGTATATTAGGGGTGGTGATGAGTCTATCAGTATATTAGGGGTGGTGATGAGTCTATCAGTATATTAGGGGTGGTGATGAGTCTATCAGTATATTAGGGGTGGTGATGAGTCTATCAGTATATTAGGGGGTGGTGATGAGTCTATCAGTATGATGAGTCTATCAGTATATTAGGGGGTGGTGATGAGTCTATCAGTATATTAGGGGTGGTGATGAGTCTATCAGTATATTAGGGGTGGTGATGAGTCTATCAGTATATTAGGGGTGGTGATGAGTCTATCAGTATATTAGGGGGTGGTGATGAGTCTATCAGTATATTAGGGGTGGTGATGAGTCTATCAGTATATTAGGGGTGGTGATGAGTCTATCAGTATATTAGGGGTGGTGATGAGTCTATCAGTATATTAGGGGTGGTGATGAGTCTATCAGTATATTAGGGGTGGTGATGAGTCTATCAGTATATTAGGGGTGGTGATGAGTCTATCAGTATATTAGGGGTGGTGATGAGTCTATCAGTATATTAGGGGTGGTGATGAGTCTCTATCAGTATATTAGGGGTGGTGATGAGTCTATCAGTATATTAGGGGTGGTGATGAGTCTATCAGTATATTAGGGGTGGTGATGAGTCTATCAGTATATTAGGGGTGGTGATGAGTCTATCAGTATATTAGGGGTGGTGATGAGTCTATCAGTATATTAGGGGTGGTGATGAGTCTATCAGTATATTAGGGGTGGTGATGAGTCTATCAGTATATTAGGGGTGGTGATGAGTCTATCAGTATATTAGGGGTGGTGATGAGTCTATCAGTATATTAGGGGTGGTGATGAGTCTATCAGTATATTAGGGGTGGTGATGAGTCTATCAGTATATTAGGGGTGGTGATGAGTCTATCAGTATATTAGGGGGTGGTGATGAGTCTATCAGTATATTAGGGTGGTGATGTATATTAGGTGGTGGTGATGAGTCTATCAGTATATTAGGGGTGGTGATGAGTCTATCAGTATATTAGGGGTGGTGATGAGTCTATCAGTATATTAGGGGTGGTGATGAGTCTATCAGTATATTAGGGGTGGTGATGAGTCTATCAGTATATTAGGGGTGGTGATGAGTCTATCAGTATATTAGGGGTGGTGATGAGTCTATCAGTATATTAGGGGTGGTGATGAGTCTATCAGTATATTAGGGGGTGGTGATGAGTCTATCAGTATATTAGGGTGGTGATGAGTCTATCAGTATATTAGGGGGTGGTGATGAGTCTATCAGTATATTAGGGGTGGTGATGAGTCTATCAGTATATTAGGGGGTGGTGATGAGTCTATCAGTATATTAGGGGTGGTGATGAGTCTATCAGTATATTAGGGGGTGGTGATGAGTCTATCAGTATATTAGGGGTGGTGATGAGTCTATCAGTATATTAGGGGTGGTGATGAGTCTATCAGTATATTAGGGGTGGTGATGAGTCTATCAGTATATTAGGGGTGGTGATGAGTCTATCAGTATATTAGGGGTGGTGATGAGTCTATCAGTATATTAGGGGTGGTGATGAGTCTATCAGTATATTAGGGGTGGTGATGAGTCTATCAGTATATTAGGGGTGGTGATGAGTCTATCTATCAGTATATTAGGGGGTGGTGATGAGTCTATCAGTATATTAGGGGGTGGTGATGAGTCTATCAGTATATTAGGGGTGGTGATGAGTCTATCAGTATATTAGGGGTGGTGATGAGTCTATCAGTATATTAGGGGTGGTGATGAGTCTATCAGTATATTAGGGGTGGTGATGAGTCTATCAGTATATTAGGGGTGGTGATGAGTCTATCAGTATATTAGGGGGTGGTGATGAGTCTATCAGTATATTAGGGGTGGTGATGAGTCTATCAGTATATTAGGGGTGGTGATGAGTCTATCAGTATATTAGGGGGTGGTGATGAGTCTATCAGTATATTAGGGGGTGGTGATGAGTCTATCAGTATATTAGGGGTGGTGATGAGTCTATCAGTATATTAGGGGTGGTGATGAGTCTATCAGTATATTAGGGGTGGTGATGAGTCTATCAGTATATTAGGGGGGTGGTGATGAGTCTATCAGTATATTAGGGGTGGTGATGAGTCTATCAGTATATTAGGGGTGGTGATGAGTCTATCAGTATATTAGGGGGTGGTGATGAGTCTATCAGTATATTAGGGGTGGTGATGAGTCTATCAGTATATTAGGGGGTGGTGATGAGTCTATCAGTATATTAGGGGTGGTGATGAGTCTATCTATCAGTATATTAGGGGTGGTGATGAGTCTATCAGTATATTAGGGGTGGTGATGAGTCTATCAGTATATTAGGGGTGGTGATGAGTCTATCAGTATATTAGGGGGTGGTGATGAGTCGTATATTAGGGGTGGTGATGAGTCTATCAGTATATTAGGGGTGGTGATGAGTCTATCAGTATATTAGGGGGTGGTGATGAGTCTATCAGTATATTAGGGGTGGTGATGAGTCTATCAGTATATTAGGGGGTGGTGATGAGTCTATCAGTATATTAGTATATTAGGGGGGTGGTGATGAGTCTATCAGTATATTAGGGGTGGTGATGAGTCTATCAGTATATTAGGGGTGGTGATGAGTCTATCAGTATATTAGGGGTGGTGATGAGTCTATCAGTATATTAGGGGTGGTGATGAGTCTATCAGTATATTAGGGGGTGGTGATGAGTCTATCAGTATATTAGGGGTGGTGATGAGTCTATCAGTATATTAGGGGTGGTGATGAGTCTATCAGTATATTAGGGGTGGTGATGAGTCTATCAGTATATTAGGGGTGGTGATGAGTCTATCAGTATATTAGGGGTGGTGATGAGTCTATCAGTATATTAGGGGTGGTGATGAGTCTATCAGTATATTAGGGGGTGGTGATGAGTCTATCAGTATATTAGGGGTGGTGATGAGTCTATCAGTATATTAGGGGGTGGTGATGAGTCTATCAGTATATTAGGGGTGGTGATGAGTCTATCAGTATATTAGGGGTGGTGATGAGTCTATCAGTATATTAGGGGTGGTGATGAGTCTATCAGTATATTAGGGGTGGTGATGAGTCTATCAGTATATTAGGGGTGGTGATGAGTCTATCAGTATATTAGGGGTGGTGATGAGTCTATCAGTATATTAGGGGTGGTGATGAGTCTATCAGTATATTAGGGGTGGTGATGAGTCTATCAGTATATTAGGGGTGGTGATGAGTCTATCAGTATATTAGGGGGTGGTGATGAGTCTATCAGTATATTAGGGGTGGTGATGAGTCTATCAGTATATTAGGGGTGGTGATGAGTCTATCAGTATATTAGGGGTGGTGATGAGTCTATCAGTATATTATGATGAGTCTATCAGTATATTAGGGGTGGTGATGAGTCTATCAGTATATTAGGGGTGGTGATGAGTCTATCAGTATATTAGGGGTGGTGATGAGTCTATCAGTATATTAGGGGTGGTGATGAGTCTATCAGTATATTAGGGGTGGTGATGAGTCTATCAGTATATTAGGGGGTGGTGATGAGTCTATCAGTATATTAGGGGTGGTGATGAGTCTATCAGTATATTAGGGGTGGTGATGAGTCTATCAGTATATTAGGGGTGGTGATGAGTCTATCAGTATATTAGGGGTGGTGATGAGTCTATCAGTATATTAGGGGGTGGTGATGAGTCTATCAGTATATTAGGGGGTGGTGATGAGTCTATCAGTATATTAGGGGTGGTGATGAGTCTATCAGTATATTAGGGGGTGGTGATGAGTCTATCAGTATATTAGGGGTGTGATGAGTCTATCAGTATATTAGGGGGTGGTGATGAGTCTATCAGTATATTAGGGGGTGGTGATGAGTCTATCAGTATATTAGGGGTGGTGATGAGTCTATCAGTATATTAGGGGTGGTGATGAGTCTATCAGTATATTAGGGGTGGTGATGAGTCTATCAGTATATTAGGGGGTGGTGATGAGTCTATCAGTATATTAGGGGTGGTGATGAGTCTATCAGTATATTAGGGGTGGTGATGAGTCTATCAGTATATTAGGGGGTGGTGATGAGTCTATCAGTATATTAGGGGTGGTGATGAGTCTATCAGTATATTAGGGGGTGGTGATGAGTCTATCAGTATATTAGGGGTGGTGATGAGTCTATCAGTATATTAGGGGTGGTGATGAGTCTATCAGTATATTAGGGGTGGTGATGAGTCTATCAGTATATTAGGGGTGGTGATGAGTCTATCAGTATATTAGGGGTGGTGATGAGTCTATCAGTATATTAGGGGTGGTGATGAGTCTATCAGTATATTAGGGGGTGGTGATGAGTCTATCAGTATATTAGGGGTGGTGATGAGTCTATCAGTATATTAGGGGTGGTGATGAGTCTATCAGTATATTAGGGGTGGTGATGAGTCTATCAGTATATTAGGGGTGGTGATGAGTCTATCAGTATATTAGGGGTGGTGATGAGTCTATCAGTATATTAGGGGTGGTGATGAGTCTATCAGTATATTAGGGGTGGTGATGAGTCTATCAGTATATTAGGGGTGGTGATGAGTCTATCAGTATATTAGGGGTGGTGATGAGTCTATCAGTATATTAGGGGTGGTGATGAGTCTATCAGTATATTAGGGGGTGGTGATGAGTCTATCAGTATATTAGGGGTGGTGATGAGTCTATCAGTATATTAGGGGTGGTGATGAGTCTATCAGTATATTAGGGGTGGTGATGAGTCTATCAGTATATTAGGGGTGGTGATGAGTCTATCAGTATATTAGGGGTGGTGATGAGTCTATCAGTATATTAGGGGGTGGTGATGAGTCTATCAGTATATTAGGGGTGGTGATGAGTCTATCAGTATATTAGGGGTGGTGATGAGTCTATCAGTATATTAGGGGGTGGTGATGAGTCTATCAGTATATTAGGGGGTGGTGATGAGTCTATCAGTATATTAGGGGTGGTGATGAGTCTATCAGTATATTAGGGGGTGGTGATGAGTCTATCAGTATATTAGGGGTGGTGATGAGTCTATCAGTATATTAGGGGTGGTGATGAGTCTATCAGTATATTAGGGGGTGGTGATGAGTCTATCAGTATATTAGGGGGTGGTGATGAGTCTATCAGTATATCAGTCTATCAGTATATTAGGGGGTGGTGATGAGTCTATCAGTATATTAGGGGTGGTGATGAGTCTATCAGTATATTAGGGGTGGTGATGAGTCTATCAGTATATTAGGGGTGGTGATGAGTCTATCAGTATATTAGGGGGTGGTGATGAGTCTATCAGTATATTAGGTGGTGGTGATGAGTCTATCAGTATATTAGGTGGTGGTGATGAGTCTATCAGTATATTAGGGGTGGTGATGAGTCTATCTATCAGTATATTAGGGGGTGGTGATGAGTCTATCAGTATATTAGGGGGTGGTGATGAGTCTATCAGTATATTAGGGGGTGGTGATGAGTCTATCAGTATATTAGGGGTGGTGATGAGTCTATCAGTATATTAGGGGTGGTGATGAGTCTATCAGTATATTAGGGGTGGTGATGAGTCTATCAGTATATTAGGGGTGGTGATGAGTCTATCAGTATATTAGGGGTGGTGATGAGTCTATCAGTATATTAGGGGTGGTGATGAGTCTATCAGTATATTAGGGGTGGTGATGAGTCTATCAGTATATTAGGGGTGGTGATGAGTCTATCAGTATATTAGGGGTGGTGATGAGTCTATCAGTATATTAGGGGTGGTGATGAGTCTATCAGTATATTAGGGGTGGTGATGAGTCTATCAGTATATTAGGGGGTGGTGATGAGTCTATCAGTATATTAGGGGGTGGTGATGAGTCTATCAGTATATTAGGGGTGGTGATGAGTCTATCAGTATATTAGGGGTGGTGATGAGTCTATCAGTATATTAGGGGTGGTGATGAGTCTATCAGTATATTAGGGGGTGGTGATGAGTCTATCAGTATATTAGGGGGTGGTGATGAGTCTATCAGTATATTAGGGGTGGTGATGAGTCTATCAGTATATTAGGGGGTGGTGATGAGTCTATCAGTATATTAGGGGTGGTGATGAGTCTATCAGTATATTAGGGGTGGTGATGAGTCTATCAGTATATTAGGGGTGGTGATGAGTCTATCAGTATATTAGGGGTGGTGATGAGTCTATCAGTATATTAGGGGGTGGTGATGAGTCTATCAGTATATTAGGGGTGGTGATGAGTCTATCAGTATATTAGGGGTGGTGATGAGTCTATCAGTATATTAGGGGTGGTGATGAGTCTATCAGTATATTAGGGGTGGTGATGAGTCTATCAGTATATTAGGGGTGGTGATGAGTCTATCAGTATATTAGGGGTGGTGATGAGTCTATCAGTATATTAGGGGTGGGTGGTAGGGGTGGTGATGAGTCTATCAGTATATTAGGGGTGGTGATGAGTCTATCAGTATATTAGGGGTGGTGATGAGTCTATCAGTATATTAGGGGTGGTGATGAGTCTATCAGTATATTAGGGGTGGTGATGAGTCTATCAGTATATTAGGGGGTGGTGATGAGTCTATCAGTATATTAGGGGTGGTGATGAGTCTATCAGTATATTAGGGGTGGTGATGAGTCTATCAGTATATTAGGGGTGGTGATGAGTCTATCAGTATATTAGGGTGGTGGTGATGAGTCTATCAGTATATTAGGGGTGGTGATGAGTCTATATCAGTATATTAGGGGGTGGTGATGAGTCTATCAGTATATTAGGGGTGGTGATGAGTCTATCAGTATATTAGGGGTGGTGATGAGTCTATCAGTATATTAGGGGTGGTGATGAGTCTATCAGTATATTAGGGGGTGGTGATGAGTCTATCAGTATATTAGGGGTGGTGATGAGTCTATCAGTATATTAGGGGGTGGTGATGAGTCTATCAGTATATTAGGGGTGGTGATGAGTCTATCAGTATATTAGGGGTGGTGATGAGTCTATCAGTATATTAGGGGTGGTGATGAGTCTATCAGTATATTAGGGGTGGTGATGAGTCTATCAGTATATTAGGGGGTGGTGATGAGTCTATCAGTATATTAGGGGTGGTGATGAGTCTATCAGTATATAGGGGGTGGTGATGAGTCTATCAGGGGGTGGTGATGAGTCTATCAGTATATTAGGGGTGGTGATGAGTCTATCAGTATATTAGGGGGTGGTGATGAGTCTATCAGTATATTAGGGGGTGGTGATGAGTCTATCAGTATATTAGGGGTGGTGATGAGTCTATCAGTATATTAGGGGTGGTGATGAGTCTATCAGTATATTAGGGGTGGTGATGAGTCTATCAGTATATTAGGGGTGGTGATGAGTCTATCAGTATATTAGGGGTGGTGATGAGTCTATCAGTATATTAGGGGGTGGTGATGAGTCTATCAGTATATTAGGGGTGGTGATGAGTCTATCAGTATATTAGGTGGTGGTGATGAGTCTATCAGTATATTAGGGGTGGTGATGAGTCTATCAGTATATTGGGGGTGGTGATGAGTCTATCAGTATATTAGGGGGTGGTGATGAGTCTATCAGTATATTAGGGGTGGTGATGAGTCTATCAGTATATTAGGGGTGGTGATGAGTCTATCAGTATATTAGGGGTGGTGATGAGTCTATCAGTATATTAGGGGGTGGTGATGAGTCTATCAGTATATTAGGGGTGGTGATGAGTCTATCAGTATATTAGGGGTGGTGATGAGTCTATCAGTATATTAGGGGTGGTGATGAGTCTATCAGTATATTAGGGGTGGTGATGAGTCTATCAGTATATTAGGGGTGGTGATGAGTCTATCAGTATATTAGGGGTGGTGATGAGTCTATCAGTATATTAGGGGTGGTGATGAGTCTATCAGTATATTAGGTGGTGATGATCAGTATATTAGGGTAGTATATTAGGGGGTGGTGATGAGTCTATCAGTATATTAGGGGTGGTGATGAGTCTATCAGTATATTAGGGGTGGTGATGAGTCTATCAGTATATTAGGGGTGGTGATGAGTCTATCAGTATATTAGGGGTGGTGATGAGTCTATCAGTATATTAGGGGTGGTGATGAGTCTATCAGTATATTAGGGGGTGGTGATGAGTCTATCAGTATATTAGGGGTGGTGATGAGTCTATCAGTATATTAGGGGTGGTGATGAGTCTATCAGTATATTAGGGGTGGTGATGAGTCTATCAGTATATTAGGGGTGGTGATGAGTCTATCAGTATATTAGGGGTGGTGATGAGTCTATCAGTATATTAGGGGTGGTGATGAGTCTATCAGTCAGTATATTAGGGGGGTGGTGATGAGTCTATCAGTATATTAGGGGTGGTGATGAGTCTATCAGTATATTAGGGGGTGGTGATGAGTCTATCAGTATATTAGGGGTGGTGATGAGTCTATCAGTATATTAGGGGGTGGTGATGAGTCTATCAGTATATTAGGGGTGGTGATGAGTCTATCAGTATATTAGGGGTGGTGATGAGTCTATCAGTATATTAGGGGTGGTGATGAGTCTATCAGTATATTAGGGGTGGTGATGAGTCTATCAGTATATTAGGGGTGGTGATGAGTCTATCAGTATATTAGGGGTGGTGATGAGTCTATCAGTATATTAGGGGTGGTGATGAGTCTATCAGTATATTAGGGGTGGTGATGAGTCTATCAGTATATTAGGGGTAGTGAGTCTGGTATATTAGGGGTGGTGATGAGTCTATCAGTATATTAGGGGTGGTGATGAGTCTATCAGTATATTAGGGGTGGTGATGAGTCTATCAGTATATTAGGGGTGGTGATGAGTCTATCAGTATATTAGGGGTGGTGATGAGTCTATCAGTATATTAGGGGTGGTGATGAGTCTATCTATCAGTATATTAGGGGTGGTGATGAGTCTATCAGTATATTAGGGGTGGTGATGAGTCTATCAGTATATTAGGGGTGGTGATGATCTATCTATCAGTATATTAGGGGTGGTGATGAGTCTATCAGTATATTAGGGGTGGTGATGAGTCTATCAGTATATTAGGGGTGGTGATGAGTCTATCAGTATATTAGGGGTGGTGATGAGTCTATCAGTATATTAGGGGTGGTGATGAGTCTATCAGTATATTAGGGGGTGGTGATGAGTCTATCAGTATAGGGGGTGGTGATGAGTCTATCAGTATATAGGGGGGGGTGAGTGATAGTCTATCAGTATATTAGGGGTGATGAGTCTATCAGTATATTAGGGGGTGGTGATGAGTCTATCAGTATATTAGGGGTGGTGATGAGTCTATCAGTATATTAGGGGTGGTGATGAGTCTATCAGTATATTAGGGGTGGTGATGAGTCTATCAGTATATTAGGGGGTGGTGATGAGTCTATCAGTATATTAGGTGGTGGTGATGAGTCTATCAGTATATTAGGGGTGGTGATGAGTCTATCAGTATATTAGGGGGTGGTGATGAGTCTATCAGTATATTAGGGGTGGTGATGAGTCTATCAGTATATTAGGGGTGGTGATGAGTCTATCAGTATATTAGGGGGTGGTGATGAGTCTATCAGTATATTAGGGGTGGTGATGAGTCTATCAGTATATTAGGGGTGGTGATGAGTCTATCAGTATATTAGGGGGTGGTGATGAGTCTATCAGTATATTAGGGGTGGTGATGAGTCTATCAGTATATTAGGGGGTGGTGATGAGTCTATCAGTATATTAGGGGTGGTGATGAGTCTATCAGTATATTAGGGGTGGTGATGAGTCTATCAGTATATTAGGGGTGGTGATGAGTCTATCAGTATATTAGGGGTGGTGATGAGTCTATCAGTATATTAGGGGTGGTGATGAGTCTATCAGTATATTAGGGGTGGTGATGAGTCTATCAGTATATTAGGGGTGGTGATGAGTCTATCAGTATATTAGGGGTGGTGATGAGTCTATCAGTATATTAGGGGTGGTGATGAGTCTATCAGTATATTAGGGGTGGTGATGAGTCTATCAGTATATTCAGTGATAGTCTATCAGTATATTAGGGGTGGTGATGAGTCTATCAGTATATTAGGGGTGTGATGAGTCTATCAGTATATTAGGGGGTGGTGATGAGTCTATCAGTATATTAGGGGGTGGTGATGAGTCTATCAGTATATTAGGGGTGGTGATGAGTCTATCAGTATATTAGGGGTGGTGATGAGTCTATCAGTATATTAGGGGGTGGTGATGAGTCTATCAGTATATTAGGGGGTGGTGATGAGTCTATCAGTATATTAGGGGTGGTGATGAGTCTATCAGTATATTAGGGGTGGTGATGAGTCTATCAGTATATTAGGGGGTGGTGATGAGTCTATCAGTATATTAGGGGTGGTGATGAGTCTATCAGTATATTAGGGGTGGTGATGAGTCTATCAGTATATTAGGGGTGGTGATGAGTCTATCAGTATATTAGGGGTGGTGATGAGTCTATCAGTATATTAGGGGTGGTGATGAGTCTATCAGTATATTAGGGGTGGTGATGAGTCTATCAGTATATTAGGGGTGGTGATGAGTCTATCAGTATATTAGGGGGTGGTGATGAGTCTATCAGTATATTAGGGGTGGTGATGAGTCTATCAGTATATTAGGGGTGGTGATGAGATCTATCAGTATATTAGGGGGTGGTGATGAGTCTATCAGTATATTAGGGGGTGGTGATGAGTCTATCAGTATATTAGGGGTGGTGATGAGTCTATCTATCAGTATATTAGGGGTGGTGATGAGTCTATCAGTATATTAGGGGTGGTGATGAGTCTATCAGTATATTAGGGGTGGTGATGAGTCTATCAGTATATTAGGGGGTGGTGATGAGTCTATCAGTATATTAGGGGTGGTGATGAGTCTATCAGTATATTAGGGGTGGTGATGAGTCTATCAGTATATTAGGGGTGGTGATGAGTCTATCAGTATATTAGGGGTGGTGATGAGTCTATCAGTATATTAGGGGTGGTGATGAGTCTATCAGTATATTAGGGGTGGTGATGAGTCTATCAGTATATTAGGGTGGTGATGAGTCTATCAGTATATTAGGGGTGGTGATGAGTCTATCAGTATATTAGGGGTGGTGATGAGTCTATCAGTATATTAGGGGTGGTGATGAGTCTATCAGTATATTAGGGGTGGTGATGAGTCTATCAGTATATTAGGGGTGGTGATGAGTCTATCAGTATATTAGGGGGTGGTGATGAGTCTATCAGTATATTAGGGGTGGTGATGAGTCTATCAGTATATTAGGGGTGGTGATGAGTCTATCAGTATATTAGGGGTGGTGATGAGTCTATATATCAGTATATTAGGGGTGGTGATGAGTCTATCAGTATATTAGGGGTGGTGATGAGTCTATCAGTATATTAGGGGTGGTGATGAGTCTATCAGTATATTAGGGGTGGTGATGAGTCTATCAGTATATTAGGGGTGGTGATGAGTCTATCAGTATATTAGGGGTGGTGATGAGTCTATCAGTATATTAGGGGTGGTGATGAGTCTATCAGTATATTAGGGGGTGGTGATGAGTCTATCAGTATATTAGGGGTGGTGATGAGTCTATCAGTATATTAGGGGGTGGTGATGAGTCTATCAGTATATTAGGGGTGGTGATGAGTCTATCAGTATATTAGGGGTGGTGATGAGTCTATCAGTATATTAGGGGTGGTGATGAGTCTATCAGTATATTAGGGGTGGTGATGAGTCTATCAGTATATTAGGGGGTGGTGATGAGTCTATCAGTATATTAGGGGTGGTGATGAGTCTATCAGTATATTAGGGGTGGTGATGAGTCTATCAGTGGTGATGAGTCTATAGGGGGTGGTGATGAGTCTATCAGTATATTAGGGGTGGTGATGAGTCTATCAGTATATTAGGGGTGGTGATGAGTCTATCAGTATATTAGGGGTGGTGATGAGTCTATCAGTATATTAGGGGTGGTGATGAGTCTATCAGTATATTAGGGGTGGTGATGAGTCTATCAGTATATTAGGGGTGGTGATGAGTCTATCAGTATATTAGGGGTGGTGATGAGTCTATCAGTATATTAGGGGTGGTGATGAGTCTATCAGTATATTAGGGGTGGTGATGAGTCTATCAGTATATTAGGGGGTGGTGATGAGTCTATCAGTATATTAGGGGTGGTGATGAGTCTATCAGTATATTAGGGGTGGTGATGAGTCTATCAGTATATTAGGGGTGGTGATGAGTCTATCAGTATATTAGGGGTGGTGATGAGTCTATCAGTATATTAGGGGTGGTGATGAGTCTATCAGTATATTAGGGGTGGTGATGAGTCTATCAGTATATTAGGGGGTGGTGATGAGTCTATCAGTATATTAGGGGTGGTGATGAGTCTATCAGTATATTAGGGGTGGTGATGAGTCTATCAGTATATTAGGGGGTGGTGATGAGTCTATCAGTATATTAGGGGTGGTGATGAGTCTATCAGTATATTAGGGGTGGTGATGAGTCTATCAGTATATTAGGGGTGGTGATGAGTCTATCAGTATATTAGGGGGTGGTGATGAGTCTATCAGTATATTAGGGGTGGTGATGAGTCTATCAGTATATTAGGGGTGGTGATGAGTCTATCAGTATATTAGGGGTGGTGATGAGTCTATCAGTATATTAGGGGTGGTGATGAGTCTATCAGTATATTAGGGGTGGTGATGAGTCTATCAGTATATTAGGGGGTGGTGATGAGTCTATCAGTATATTAGGGGTGGTGATGAGTCTATCAGTATATTAGGGGTGGTGATGAGTCTATCAGTATATTAGGTGGTGGTGATGAGTCTATCAGTATATCAGGGAGTGGTGATGAGTCTATCAGTATATTAGGGTGGTGATGAGTCTATCAGTATATTAGGGGTGGTGATGAGTCTATCAGTATATTAGGGGGTGGTGATGAGTCTATCAGTATATTAGGGGGTGGTGATGAGTCTATCAGTATATTAGGGGTGGTGATGAGTCTATCAGTATATTAGGGGTGGTGATGAGTCTATCAGTATATTAGGGTGGTGATGAGTCTATCAGTATATTAGGGGTGGTGATGAGTCTATCAGTATATTAGGGGTGGTGATGAGTCTATCAGTATATTAGGGGTGGTGATGAGTCTATCAGTATATTAGGGGTGGTGATGAGTCTATCAGTATATTAGGGGGTGGTGATGAGTCTATCAGTATATTAGGGGTGGTGATGAGTCTATCAGTATATTGGGGGTGGTGATGAGTCTATCAGTATATTAGGGGTGGTGATGAGTCTATCAGTATATTAGGGGTGGTGATGAGTCTATCAGTATATTAGGGGTGGTGATGAGTCTATCAGTATATTAGGGGTGGTGATGAGTCTATCAGTATATTAGGGGGTGGTGATGAGTCTATCAGTATATTAGGGGGTGGTGATGAGTCTATCAGTATATTAGGGGTGGTGATGAGTCTATCAGTATATTAGGGGTGGTGATGAGTCTATCAGTATATTAGGGGGTGGTGATGAGTCTATCAGTATATTAGGGGGTGGTGATGAGTCTATCAGTATATTAGGGGTGGTGATGAGTCTATCAGTATATTAGGGGTGGTGATGAGTCTATCAGTATATTAGGGGGTGGTGATGAGTCTATCAGTATATTAGTGGTGATATCAGTATATTAGGGGTGGTGATGAGTCTATCAGTATATTAGGGGTGGTGATGAGTCTATCAGTATATTAGGGGTGGTGATGAGTCTATCAGTATATTAGGGGGTGGTGATGAGTCTATCAGTATATTAGGGGTGGTGATGAGTCTATCAGTATATTAGGGGTGGTGATGAGTCTATCAGTATATTAGGGGTGGTGATGAGTCTATCAGTATATTAGGGGTGGTGATGAGTCTATCAGTATATTAGGGGTGGTGATGAGTCTATCAGTATATTAGGGGGTGGTGATGAGTCTATCAGTATATTAGGGGTGGTGATGAGTCTATCAGTATATTAGGGTGGTGATGAGTCTATCAGTATATTAGGGGTGGTGATGAGTCTATCAGTATATTAGGGGGTGGTGATGAGTCTATCAGTATATTAGGGGTGGTGATGAGTCTATCAGTATATTAGGGGTGGTGATGAGTCTATCAGTATATTAGGGTGGTGATGAGTGATATTAGGGGTGGTATGAGTCTATCAGTATATTAGGGGTGGTGATGAGTCTATCAGTATATTAGGGGTGGTGATGAGTCTATCAGTATATTAGGGGTGGTGATGAGTCTATCAGTATATTAGGGGTGGTGATGAGTCTATCAGTATATTAGGGGGTGGTGATGAGTCTATCAGTATATTAGGGGTGGTGATGAGTCTATCAGTATATTAGGGGGTGGTGATGAGTCTATCAGTATATTAGGGGGTGGTGATGAGTCTATCAGTATATTAGGGGTGGTGATGAGTCTATCAGTATATTAGGGGTGGTGATGAGTCTATCAGTATATTAGGGGGTGGTGATGAGTCTATCAGTATATTAGGGGGTGGTGATGAGTCTATCAGTATATTAGGGGTGGTGATGAGTCTATCAGTATATTAGGGGGGTGGTGATGAGTCTATCAGTATATTAGGGGTGGTGATGAGTCTATCAGTATATTAGGGGTGGTGATGAGTCTATCAGTATATTAGGGGTGGTGATGAGTCTATCAGTATATTAGGGGTGGTGATGAGTCTATCAGTATATTAGGGGGTGGTGATGAGTCTATCAGTATATTAGGGGGTGGTGATGAGTCTATCAGTATATTAGGGGGTGGTGATGAGTCTATC
Source organism: Oncorhynchus nerka (assembly GCF_034236695.1). Classification (NCBI taxonomy): domain Eukaryota; kingdom Metazoa; phylum Chordata; class Actinopteri; order Salmoniformes; family Salmonidae; genus Oncorhynchus; species Oncorhynchus nerka. Next base: position 132,958 of record NW_027040423.1, read on the forward strand.
AGTATATTAGGGGGTGGTGATGAGTCTATCAGTATATTAGGGGTGGTGATGAGTCTATCAGTATATTAGGGGTGGTGATGAGTCTATCAGTATATTAGGGGGGATGAGTCTATCAGTATATTGGGGGTGGTGATGAGTCTATCAGTATATTAGGGGGTGGTGATGAGTCTATCAGTATATTAGGGGTGGTGATGAGTCTATCAGTATATTAGGGTGGTGATAGTCTATCAGTATATTAGGGGGTGGTGATGAGTCTATCAGTATATTAGGGGGTGGTGATGAGTCTATCAGTATATTAGGGGTCAGTCGTATATTAGGGGGTGGTGATGAGTCTATCAGTATATTAGGGGTGGTGATGAGTCTATCAGTATATTAGGGGTGGTGATGAGTCTATCAGTATATTAGGGGTGGTGATGAGTCTATCAGTATATTAGGGGTGGTGATGAGTCTATCAGTATATTAGGGGTGGTGATGAGTCTATCAGTATATTAGGGGTGGTGATGAGTCTATCAGTATATTAGGGGTGGTGATGAGTCTATCAGTATATTAGGGGGTGGTGATGAGTCTATCAGTATATTAGGGGTGGTGATGAGTCTATCAGTATATTAGGGGTGGTGATGAGTCTATCAGTATATTAGGGGGTGGTGATGAGTCTATCAGTATATTAGGGGTGGTGATGAGTCTATCTATCAGTATATTAGGGGTGGTGATGAGTCTATCAGTATATTAGGGGTGGTGATGAGTCTATCAGTATATTAGGGGGTGGTGATGAGTCTATCAGTATATTAGGGGTGGTGATGAGTCTATCAGTATATTAGGGGTGGTGATGAGTCTATCAGTATATTAGGGGTGGTGATGAGTCTATCAGTATATTAGGGGGTGGTGATGAGTCTATCAGTATATTAGGGGTGGTGATGAGTCTATCAGTATATTAGGGGTGGTGATGAGTCTATCAGTATATTAGGGGTGGTGATGAGTCTATCAGTATATTAGGGGTGGTGATGAGTCTATCAGTATATTAGGGGGTGGTGATGAGTCTATCAGTATATTAGGGGGTGGTGATGAGTCTATCAGTATATTAGGTGGTGGTGATGAGTCTATCAGTATATTAGGGGTGGTGATGAGTCTATCAGTATATTAGGGGGTGGTGATGAGTCTATCAGTATATTAGGGGGTGGTGATGAGTCTATCAGTATATTAGGGGTGGTGATGAGTCTATCAGTATATTAGGGGTGGTGATGAGTCTATCAGTATATTAGGGGTGGTGATGAGTCTATCAGTATATTAGGGGGTGGTGATGAGTCTATCAGTATATTAGGGGTGGTGATGAGTCTATCAGTATATTAGGGGGTGGTGATGAGTCTATCAGTATATTAGGGGTGGTGATGAGTCTATCAGTATATTAGGGGTGGTGATGAGTCTATCAGTATATTAGGGGTGGTGATGAGTCTATCAGTATATTAGGGGGTGGTGATGAGTCTATCAGTATATTAGGGGTGGTGATGAGTCTATCAGTATATTAGGGGTGGTGATGAGTCTATCTATCAGTATATTAGGTGGTGGTGATGAGTCTATCAGTATATTAGGGGTGGTGATGAGTCTATCAGTATATTAGGGGTGGTGATGAGTCTATCAGTATATTAGGGGGTGGTGATGAGTCTATCAGTATATTAGGGGTGGTGATGAGTCTATCAGTATATTAGGGGTGGTGATGAGTCTATCAGTATATTAGGGGTGGTGATGAGTCTATCAGTATATTAGGGGTGGTGATGAGTCTATCAGTATATTAGGGGTGGTGATGAGTCTATCAGTATATTAGGGTGGTGATGAGTCTATCAGTATATTAGGGGTGGTGATGAGTCTATCAGTATATTAGGGGTGGTGATGAGTCTATCAGTATATTAGGGGGTGGTGATGAGTCTATCAGTATATTAGGGGGTGGTGATGAGTCTATCAGTATATTAGGGGTGGTGATGAGTCTATCAGTATATTAGGGGTGGTGATGAGTCTATCAGTATATTAGGGGTGGTGATGAGTCTATCAGTATATTAGGGGTGGTGATGAGTCTATCAGTATATTAGGTGGTGGTGATGAGTCTATCAGTATATTAGGGGTGGTGATGAGTCTATCAGTATATTAGGGGGTGGTGATGAGTCTATCAGTATATTAGGGGTGGTGATGAGTCTATCAGTATATTAGGGGTGGTGATGAGTCTATCAGTATATTAGGGGGTGGTGATGAGTCTATCAGTATATTAGGGGTGGTGATGAGTCTATCAGTATATTAGGGGTGGTGATGAGTCTATCAGTATATTAGGGGTGGTGATGAGTCTATCAGTATATTAGGGGGTGGTGATGAGTCTATCAGTATATTAGGGGTGGTGATGAGTCTATCAGTATATTAGGGGTGGTGATGAGTCTATCAGTATATTAGGGGTGGTGATGAGTCTATCAGTATATTAGGGGTGGTGATGAGTCTATCAGTATATTAGGGGTGGTGATGAGTCTATCAGTATATTAGGGGTGGTGATGAGTCTATCAGTATATTAGGGGTGGTGATGAGTCTATCAGTATATTAGGGGTGGTGATGAGTCTATCAGTATATTAGGGGTGGTGATGAGTCTATCAGTATATTAGGGGTGGTGATGAGTCTATCTATCAGTATATTAGGGGTGGTGATGAGTCTATCAGTATATTAGGGGTGGTGATGAGTCTATCAGTATATTAGGGGTGGTGATGAGTCTATCAGTATATTAGGTGGTGGTGATGAGTCTATCAGTATATTAGGGGTGGTGATGAGTCTATCAGTATATTAGGGGTGGTGATGAGTCTATCAGTATATTAGGGGTGGTGATGAGTCTATCAGTATGGGGTGTGATGAGTCTATCAGTATATTAGGGGTGGTGATGAGTCTATCAGTATATTAGGGGTGGTGATGAGTCTATCAGTATATTAGGGGTGGTGATGAGTCTATCAGTATATTAGGGGTGGTGATGAGTCTATCAGTATATTAGGGGTGGTGATGAGTCTATCAGTATATTAGGGGTGGTGATGAGTCTATCAGTATATTAGGGGTGGTGATGAGTCTATCAGTATATTAGGGGGTGGTGATGAGTCTATCAGTATATTAGGGGGTGGTGATGAGTCTATCAGTATATTAGGGGTGGTGATGAGTCTATCAGTATATTAGGGGTGGTGATGAGTCTATCAGTATATTAGGGGTGGTGATGAGTCTATCAGTATATTAGGGGTGGTGATGAGTCTATCAGTATATTAGGGGTGGTGATGAGTCTATCAGTATATTAGGGGTGGTGATGAGTCTATCAGTATATTAGGGGTGGTGATGAGTCTATCAGTATATTAGGGGTGGTGATGAGTCTATCAGTATATTAGGGGGGTGATGAGTCTATCAGTATATTAGGGGTGGTGATGAGTCTATCAGTATATTAGGGGTGGTGATGAGTCTATCAGTATATTAGGGGTGGTGATGAGTCTATCAGTATATTAGGGGTGGTGATGAGTCTATCAGTATATTAGGGGTGGTGATGAGTCTATCAGTATATTAGGGGTGGTGATGAGTCTATCAGTATATTAGGGGGTGGTGATGAGTCTATCAGTATATTAGGGGGTGGTGATGAGTCTATCAGTATATTAGGGGGTGGTGGTGATGAGTCTATCAGTATATTAGGGGGGTGGTGATGAGTCTATCAGTATATTAGGGGTGGTGATGAGTCTATCAGTATATTAGGGGTGGTGATGAGTCTATCAGTATATTAGGGGGTGGTGATGAGTCTATCAGTATATTAGGGGTGGTGATGAGTCTATCAGTATATTAGGGGGTGGTGATGAGTCTATCAGTATATTAGGGGTGGTGATGAGTCTATCAGTATATTAGGGGTGGTGATGAGTCTATCAGTATATTAGGGGTGGTGATGAGTCTATCAGTATATTAGGGGGTGGTGATGAGTCTATCAGTATATTAGGGGTGGTGATGAGTCTATCAGTATATTAGGTGGTGGTGATGAGTCTATCAGTATATTAGGGGTGGTGATGAGTCTATCAGTATATTAGGGGTGGTGATGAGTCTATCAGTATATTAGGGGTGGTGATGAGTCTATCAGTATATTAGGGGTGGTGATGAGTCTATCAGTATATTAGGGGTGGTGATGAGTCTATCAGTATATTAGGGGTGGTGATGAGTCTATCAGTATATTAGGGGTGGTGATGAGTCTATCAGTATATTAGGGGTGGTGATGAGTCTATCAGTATATTAGGGGTGGTGTCTATCATTATATTAGGGTGGTGATGAGTCTATCAGTATATTAGGGGTGGTGATGGGTATATTAGGGGTGGTGATGAGTCTATCAGTATATTAGGGGGTGGTATGAGTCTATCAGTATATTCAGGGGTGGATGAGTCTATCAGTATATTAGGGGGTGGTGATGAGTCTATCAGTATATTAGGGGGTGGTGATGAGTCTATCAGTATATTAGGGGTGGTGATGAGTCTATCAGTATATTAGGGGTGGTGATGAGTCTATCAGTATATTAGGGGTGGTGATGAGTCTATCAGTATATTAGGGGTGGTGATGAGTCTATCAGTATATTAGGGGTGGTGATGAGTCTATCAGTATATTAGGGGTGGTGATGAGTCTATCAGTATATTAGGGGTGGTGATGAGTCTATCAGTATATTAGGGGTGGTGATGAGTCTATCAGTATATTAGGGGTGGTGATGAGTCTATCAGTATATTAGGTGGTGGTGATGAGTCTATCAGGGGTGGTGATGAGTCTATCAGTATATTAGGGGGTGGTGATGAGTCTATCAGTATATTAGGGGTGGTGATGAGTCTATCAGTATATTAGGGGGTGGTGATGAGTCTATCAGTATATTAGGGGTGGTGATGAGTCTATCAGTATATTAGGGGTGGTGATGAGTCTATCAGTATATTAGGGGTGGTGATGAGTCTATCAGTATATTAGGGGTGGTGATGAGTCTATCAGTATATTAGGGTGGTGATGAGTCTATCAGTATATTAGGGGGTGGTGATGAGTCTATCAGTATATTAGGGGTGGTGATGAGTCTATCAGTATATTAGGGGTGGTGATGAGTCTATCAGTATATTAGGGGTGGTGATGAGTCTATCAGTATATTAGGGGGTGGTGATGAGTCTATCAGTATATTAGGGGTGGTGATGAGTCTATCAGTATATTAGGGGGTGGTGATGAGTCTATCAGTATATTAGGGGTGGTGATGAGTCTATCTATCAGTATATTAGGGGTGGTGATGAGTCTATCAGTATATTAGGGGTGGTGATGAGTCTATCAGTATATTAGGGGTGGTGATGAGTCTATCAGTATATTAGGGGGTGGTGATGAGTCTATCAGTATATTAGGGGGTGGTGATGAGTCTATCAGTATATTAGGGGTGGTGATGAGTCTATCAGTATATTAGGGGTGGTGATGAGTCTATCAGTATATTAGGGGTGGTGATGAGTCTATCAGTATATTAGGGGTGGTGATGAGTCTATCAGTATATTAGGGGTGGTGATGAGTCTATCAGTATATTAGGGGTGGTGATGAGTCTATCAGTATATTAGGGGGTGGTGATGAGTCTATCAGTATATTAGGGGGTGGTGATGAGTCTATCAGTATATTAGGGGGTGGTGATGAGTCTATCAGTATATTAGGGGTGGTGATGAGTCTATCAGTATATTAGGGGTGGTGATGAGTCTATCAGTATATTAGGGGGGTGGTGATGAGTCTATCAGTATATTAGGGGTGGTGATGAGTCTATCAGTATATTAGGGGTGGTGAGTGATCAGTATATTAGGGGTGGTATAGTCTATCAGTATATTAGGGGTGGTGATGAGTCTATCAGTATATTAGGGGTGGTGATGAGTCTATCAGTATATTAGGGGTGGTGATGAGTCTATCAGTATATTAGGGGTGGTGATGAGTCAGTATATTAGGGGTGGTGATGAGTCTATCAGTATATTAGGGGGTGGTGATGAGTCTATCAGTATATTAGGGGTGGTGATGAGTCTATCAGTATATTAGGGGGTGGTGATGAGTCTATCAGTATATTAGGGGTGGTGATGAGTCTATCAGTATATTAGGGGTGGTGATGAGTCTATCAGTATATTAGGGGTGGTGATGAGTCTATCAGTATATTAGGGGTGGTGATGAGTCTATCAGTATATTAGGGGGTGGTGATGAGTCTATCAGTATATTAGGGGTGGTGATGAGTCTATCAGTATATTAGGGGTGGTGATGAGCAGTATATTAGGTGGTGGTGATGAGTCTATCAGTATATTAGGGGGTGGTGATGAGTCTATCAGTATATTAGGGGTGGTGATGAGTCTATCAGTATATTAGGGGTGGTGATGAGTCTATCAGTATATTAGGGGGTGGTGATGAGTCTATCAGTATATTAGGGGTGGTGATGAGTCTATCAGTATATTAGGGGTGGTGATGAGTCTATCAGTATATTAGGGGTGGTGATGAGTCTATCAGTATATTAGGGGGTGGTGATGAGTCTATCAGTATATTAGGGGTGGTGATGAGTCTATCAGTATATTAGGGGGGTGGTGATGAGTCTATCAGTATATTAGGGGTGGTGATGAGTCTATCAGTATATTAGGGGTGGTGATGAGTCTATCAGTATATTAGGGGTGGTGATGAGTCTATCAGTATATTAGGGGTGGTGATGAGTCTATCAGTATATTAGGGGGTGGTGATGAGTCTATCAGTATATTAGGGGTGGTGATGAGTCTATCAGTATATTAGGGGGGTGGTGGTGATGAGTCTATCAGTATATTAGGGGTGGTGATGAGTCTATCAGTATATTAGGGGTGGTGATGAGTCTATCAGTATATTAGGGTGGTGATGAGTCTATCAGTATATTAGGGGTGGTGATGAGTCTATCAGTATATTAGGGGTGGTGATGAGTCTATCAGTATATTAGGGGTGGTGATGAGTCTATCAGTATATTAGGGGTGGTGATGAGTCTATCAGTATATTAGGGGGTGGTGATGAGTCTATCAGTATATTAGGGGTGGTGATGAGTCTATCAGTATATTAGGGGGTGGTGATGAGTCTATCAGTATATTAGGGGTGGTGATGAGTCTATCAGTATATTAGGGGGTGGTGATGAGTCTATCAGTATATTAGGGGGTGGTGATGAGTCTATCAGTATATTAGGGGGTGGTGATGAGTCTATCAGTATATTAGGGGTGGTGATGAGTCTATCAGTATATTAGGGGTGGTGATGAGTCTATCAGTATATTAGGGGGTGGTGATGAGTCTATCAGTATATTAGGGGTGGTGATGAGTCTATCAGTATATTAGGGGTGGTGATGAGTCTATCAGTATATTAGGGGTGGTGATGAGTCTATCAGTATATTAGGGGTGGTGATGAGTCTATCAGTATATTAGGGGTGGTGATGAGTCTATCAGTATATTAGGGGTGGTGATGAGTCTATCAGTATATTAGGGGTGGTGATGAGTCTATCAGTATATTAGGGGTGGTGATGAGTCTATCAGTATATTAGTGGGGTGGTGATGAGTCTATCAGTATATTAGGGGTGGTGATGAGTCTATCAGTATATTAGGGGTGGTGATGAGTCTATCAGTATATTAGGTGGTGGTGATGAGTCTATCAGTATATTAGGGGTGGTGATGAGTCTATCAGTATATTAGGGGTGGTGATGAGTCTATCAGTATATTAGGGGTGGTGATGAGTCTATCAGTATATTAGGGGGTGGTGATGAGTCTATCAGTATATTAGGGGTGGTGATGAGTCTATCAGTATATTAGGGGTGGTGATGAGTCTATCAGTATATTAGGGGTGGTGATGAGTCTATCAGTATATTAGGGGTGGTGATGAGTCTATCAGTATATTAGGGGGTGGTGATGAGTCTATCAGTATATTAGGGGTGGTGATGAGTCTATCAGTATATTAGGGGGTGGTGATGAGTCTATCAGTATATTAGGGGTGGTGATGAGTCTATCAGTATATTAGGGGGTGGTGATGAGTCTATCAGTATATTAGGGGTGGTGATGAGTCTATCAGTATATTAGGGGTGGTGATGAGTCTATCAGTATATTAGGGGGTGGTATGAGCCGTTAGGTGGTGGTGATGAGTCTATCAGTATATTAGGGGTGGTGATGAGTCTATCAGTATATTAGGGGTGGTGATGAGTCTATCAGTATATTAGGGGGTGGTGATGAGTCTATCAGTATATTAGGGGGTGGTGATGAGTCTATCAGTATATTAGGGGTGGTGATGAGTCTATCAGTATATTAGGGGTGGTGATGAGTCTATCAGTATATTAGGGGTGGTGATGAGTCTATCAGTATATTAGGGGTGGTGATGAGTCTATCAGTATATTAGGGGTGGTGATGAGTCTATCAGTATATTAGGGGTGGTGATGAGTCTATCAGTATATTAGGGGTGGTGATGAGTCTATCAGTATATTAGGGGTGGTGATGAGTCTATCAGTATATTATTAGGGGTGGTGATGAGTCTATCAGTATATTAGGGGTGGTGATGAGTCTATCAGTATATTAGGTGGTGGTGATGAGTCTATCAGTATATTAGGGGTGGTGATGAGCCGTATATTAGGGGTGGTGATGAGTCTATCAGTATATTAGGGGTGGTGATGAGTCTATCAGTATATTAGGGGTGGTGATGAGTCTATCAGTATATTAGGGGTGGTGATGAGTCTATCAGTATATTAGGGGTGGTGATGAGTCTATCAGTATATTAGGGGTGGTGATGAGTCTATCAGTATATTAGGGGTGGTGATGAGTCTATCAGTATATTAGGGGGGTGGTGATGAGTCTATCAGTATATTAGGGGTGGTGATGAGTCTATCAGTATATTAGGGGTGGTGATGAGTCTATCAGTATATTAGGGGTGGTGATGAGTCTATCAGTATATTAGGGGTGGTGATGAGTCTATCAGTATATTAGGGGTGGTGATGAGTCTATCAGTATATTAGGGGGTGGTGATGAGTCTATCAGTATATTAGGGGTGGTGATGTCTATCAGTATATTAGGGGTGGTGAGTCTATCAGTATATTAGGGGTGGTGATGAGTCTATCAGTATATTAGGGGTATGAGGTATATTAGTGGTGGTGATGAGTCTATCAGTATATTAGGGGGTGGTGATGAGTCTATCAGTATATTAGGGGGTGGTGATGAGTCTATCAGTATATTAGGGGTGGTGATGAGTCTATCAGTATATTAGGGGGTGGTGATGAGTCTATCAGTATATTAGGGGTGGTGATGAGTCTATCAGTATATTAGGGGTGGTGATGAGTCTATCAGTATATTAGGGGGTGGTGATGAGTCTATCAGTATATTAGGGGGTATATTGGGTGGTGATGAGTCTATCAGTATATTAGGGGTGGTGATGAGTCTATCAGTATATTAGGGGTGGTGATGAGTCTATCAGTATATTAGGGGGTGGTGATGAGTCTATCAGTATATTAGGGGTGGTGATGAGTCTATCAGTATATTAGGGGTGGTGATGAGTCTATCAGTATATTAGGGGTGGTGATGAGTCTATCAGTATATTAGGGGTGGTGATGAGTCTATCAGTATATTAGGGGTGGTGATGAGTCTATCAGTATATTAGGGGTGGTGATGAGTCTATATATCAGTATATTAGGGGTGGTGATGAGTCTATCAGTATATTAGGGGGTGGTGATGAGTCTATCAGTATATTAGGGGTGGTGATGAGTCTATCAGTATATTAGGGGTGGTGATGAGTCTATCAGTATATTAGGGGTGGTGATGAGTCTATCAGTATATTAGGGGTGGTGATGAGTCTATCAGTATATTAGGGGGTGGTGATGAGTCTATCAGTATATTAGGGGTGGTGATGAGTCTATCAGTATATTAGGGGTGGTGATGAGTCTATCAGTATATTAGGGGTGGTGATGAGTCTATCAGTATATTAGGGGGTGGTGATGAGTCTATCAGTATATTAGGGGTGGTGATGAGTCTATCAGTATATTAGGGGGTGGTGATGAGTCTATCAGTATATTAGGGGTGGTGATGAGTCTATCAGTATATTAGGGGGTATGAGTCTATCAGTATATTAGGGGTGGTGATGAGTCTATCAGTATATTAGGGGTGGTGATGAGTCTATCAGTATATTAGGGGGTGGTGATGAGTCTATCAGTATATTAGGGGTGGTGATGAGTCTATCAGTATATTAGGGGTGGTGATGAGTCTATCAGTATATTAGGGGGTGGTGATGAGTCTATCAGTATATTAGGGGGTGGTGATGAGTCTATCAGTATATTAGGGGGTGGTGATGAGTCTATCAGTATATTAGGGGGTGGTGATGAGTCTATCAGTATATTAGGGGTGGTGATGAGTCTATCAGTATATTAGGGGGTGGTGATGAGTCTATCAGTATATTAGGGGGGTGGTGATGAGTCTATCAGTATATTAGGGGTGGTGGAGTCTATCAGTATATTAGGGGGTGGTGATGAGTCTATCAGTATATTAGGGGTGGTGATGAGTCTATCAGTATATTAGGGGTGGTGATGAGTCTATCAGTATATTAGGGGTGGTGATGAGTCTATCAGTATATTAGGGGTGGTGATGAGTCTATCAGTATATTAGGGGTGGTGATGAGTCTATATATCAGTATATTAGGGGGTGGTGATGAACCTATTAGTATATTAGGGGTGGTGATGAGTCTATCAGTATATTAGGGGGTGGTGATGAGTCTATCAGTATATTAGGGGTGGTGATGAGTCTATCAGTATATTAGGTGGTGGTGATGAGTCTATCAGTATATTAGGGGGTGGTGATGAGTCTATCAGTATATTAGGGGGTGGTGATGAGTCTATCAGTATATTAGGGGTGGTGATGAGTCTATCAGTATATTAGGGGTTGGTGATGAGTCTATCAGTATATTAGGGGTGGTGATGAGTCTATCAGTATATTAGGGGGTGGTGATGAGTCTATCAGTATATTAGGGGTGGTGATGAGTCTATCAGTATATTAGGGGTGGTGATGAGTCTATCAGTATATTAGGGGTGGTGATGAGTCTATCAGTATATTAGGGGTGGTGATGAGTCTATCAGTATATTAGGGGTGGTGATGAGTCTATCAGTATATTGAGGTGGTGATGAGTCTATCAGTATATTAGGGGTGGTGATGAGTCTATCAGTATATTAGGGGGTGGTGATGAGTCTATCAGTATATTAGGTGGTGGTGATGAGTCTATCAGTATATTAGGGGTGGTGATGAGTCGTATATTAGGGGTGGTGATAGTCTATCAGGGGTGGTGATGAGTCTATCAGTATATTAGGTGGTGGTGATGAGTCTATCAGTATATTAGGGGGTGGTAATGGCTGTATATTAGGGGTGGTGATGAGTCTATCAGTATATTAGGGGGTGGTGATGAGTCTATCAGTATATTAGGGGTGGTGATGAGTCTATCAGTATATTAGGGGTGGTGATGAGTCTATCATTATATTAGGGGGTGGTGATGAGTCTATCAGTATATTAGGGGGGTGATGAGCCGTATATTAGGGGGTGGTGATGAGTCTATCAGTATATCAGGGGTGGTGATGAGTCTATCAGTATATTAGGGGTGGTTATGAGTCTATCAGTATATTAGGGGTGGTGATGAGTCTATCAGTATATTAGGGGGTGGTGATGAGTCTATCAGTATATTAGGGGTGGTGATGAGTCTATCAGTATATTAGGGGTTGGTGATGAGTCTATCAGTATATTAGGTGGTGGTGATGAGTCTATCAGTATATTAGGGGTGGTGATGAGTCTATCAGTATATTAGGGGTGGTGATGAGTCTATCAGTATATTAGGGGTGGTGATGAGTCTATCAGTATATTAGGGGTGGTGATGAGTCTATCGTATATTAGGGGTGGTGATGAGTCTATCAGTATATTAGGGGTGGTGATGAGTCTATCAGTATATTAGGGGGTGGTGATGAGTCTATCAGTATATTAGGTGGTGGTGATGAGTCTATCAGTATATTAGGGGGTGGTGATGAGTCTATCAGTATATTAGGGGGTGGTGATGAGTCTATCAGTATATTAGGGGGTGGTGATGAGTCTATCAGTATATTAGGGGGTGGTGATGAGTCTATCAGTATATTAGGTGGTGGTGATGAGTCTACCTGTATATCAGGGAGTGGTGATGAGACTATCAGAATATTAGGGGATGGTGATGAGTCTATCAGTATATTAGGGGGTGGTGATGAGTCTATCAGTATATTAGGGGGTGGTGATGAGCCTATCAGTATATTAGGGGGTGGTGATGAGTCTATCAGTATATTAGGGGTGGTGATGAGTCTATCAGTATATTAGGGGTGGTGATGAGTCTATCAGTATATTAGGGGTGGTGATGAGTCTATCAGTATATTAGGGGTGGTGATGAGTCTATCAGTATATTAGGTGGTGGTGATGAGTCTATCAGTATATTAGGGGTGGTGATGAGTCTATCAGTATATTAGGGGGTGGTGATGAGTCTATCAGTATATTAGGGGTGGTGATGAGTCTATCAGTATATTAGGGGGTGGTGATGAGCCGTATATTAGGTGGTGGTGATGAGTCTATCAGTATATTAGGGGTGGTGATGAGTCTATCAGTTTATTAGGGGTGTTGATGAGTCTATCAGTATATTAGGGGTTGGTGATGAGTCTATCAGTATATTCTTATCGGCAGTACTATTAGGGGTGGATGATGCCTTGCCAGTATATTACTTTGCAGACAGAGTTATGTGTCATATTAGGGGTGGTGATGAGTCCTATCAGTCTCTAGGGGGTGCCACAGGGTTGATTCTGACTCTTTTCTCTGTATATTCAATGATGTTGGTGGTGATGAGACACCATTCTATTGGACAGCTATCTATATTCAATGCCATACAGCACTCCTTCCGTGGCCTCCAATGCTCTTAAAGTCGAGTAAAACCAAATATATTCAACCGAGGCTGCCTGCAGTCATCAGTATATTGGATGGTTGGTGAATATGTGGACATCTATAATTAGGTGTCTGGTGGACTGACTCTCCTTCCAGACTCATCAAACATCTGAAAATCAAATCAAGAGTCGGTCTATTCCGCAACAAAGCCTCCTTATCAGTGACTATTAGATCCTCGGGTGATGTCATCTACAAAATGGCTTCCAACACTCTACTCAGCAAACTGGATGCAGTCTATCATAGTGCCATCCGTTTTGTCACCAAAGCACCTTATACCACCCACCAGTATATTAGGGGGTGGTGATGTCGCCAGACCCACTGGCTCAGGTCATCTAGTCCATTAGGTAAAGCTCCGCCTTATCTCAGTTCACTGGTCTATGGCAACACCCATCCGTAGCACACGCTCCAGCAGTCCATCAGTGTATTAGGGGTGGTGATGATCATCCCTAAAGCCAACACCTCATTTGGCCGCCTCTCGTATACTCTGCTGCCTGTGACTGGAATGAACTGCAAAAATCGCTGAGTTGAGTCTTCAAACATCAGCTATCCGAGCAGCTTCGCTGCAGCTGTACATAGTCTATTGTAAATAGAGTCTATACTGTTTTTATACTGTTTTTTTATTTTATTTATTTATTTACCTTTCTGCTCTTTTGGGTGGTGATGATCTGATCATTTATCACCCCAGTGTTAATCTGCAGTATTATTATGCCTTTTGGGGCCCATTTTTTTTTTTTCTACTGTGTGATGAGTCTATCAGTATATGCTTTATCTTGGCAGGTGGTGATGAGTCTAAAAATAAAGTATATTAGGGGTGGTGATGAGTCTATCAGTATATTAGGGGGTGGTGATGAGTCTATCAGTATATTAGGTGGTGGTGATGAGTCTATCAGTATATTAGGGGTGGTGATGAGTCTATCAGTATATCAGGGGGTGGTTATGAGTCTATCAGTATATTAGGGGGTGGTGGTGAGTCTATCAGTATATTAGGGGTGGTGATGAGTCTATATATCAGTATATTAGGGGGTGGTGATGAACCTATTAGTATATTAGGGGGTGGTGATGAGTCTATCAGTATATTAGGGGGTGGTGATGAGTCTATCAGTATATTAGGGGGTGGTGATGAGCCGTATATTAGGTGGTGGTGATGAGTCTATCAGTATATTAGGGGTGGTGATGAGTCTATCAGTATATTAGGGGGTGGTGATGAGTCTATCAGTATATTAGGGTGGTGGTGATGAGTCTATCAGTATATTAGGTGGTGGTGATGAGTCTATCAGTATATTAGGGGTTGGTGATGAGTCTATCAGTATATTAGGTGGTGGTGATGAGTCTATCAGTATATTAGGGGGTGGTGATGAGCCTATCAGTATATTAGGGGGTGGTGATGAGCCGTATATTAGGGGGTGGTGATGAGTCTATCAGTACATTAGGGGGTGGTGATGAGTCTACCTGTATATCAGGGGGTGGTGATGAGACTATCAGTATATTAGGGGGTGGTGATGAGTCTATCAGTATATTAGGGGGTTGGTGATGAGTCTATCAGTATATTAGGTGGTGGTGATGAGTCTATCAGTATATTAGGGGGTGGTGATGAGTCTATCAGTATATTAGGGGTGGTGATGAGTCTGTATATCAGTAGTCTATTAGTACATTAGGGGTGGTGATGAGTCTATCAGTATATTAGGGTGGTGATGAGACTATCAGTATATTAGGGGTGGTGATGAGCCTATCAGTATATTAGGGTGTTGGTGATGAGTCTATCAGTATATTAGGGGGTGGTGATGAGCCGTATATTAGGGGGTGGTGATGAGTCTATCAGTATATCAGGGGGTGGTTATGAGTCTATCAGTATATTAGGGGGTGGTTATGAGTCTATCAGTATATTAGGGGTGGTGGTGAGTCTATCAGTATATTAGGGGTGGTGATGAGTCTATATATCAGTATATTAGGGGGTGGTGATGAACCTATTAGTATATTAGGGGGTGGTGATGAGTCTATCAGTATATTAGGGGGTGGTGATGAGTCTATCAGTATATTAGGGGGTGGTGATGAGCCGTATATTAGGTGGTGGTGATGAGTCTATCAGTATATTAGGGGGTGGTGATGAGTCTATCAGTATATTAGGGGGTGTTGATGAGTCTATCAGTATATTAGGGGTTGGTGATGAGTCTATCAGTATATTAGGGGGTGGTGATGAGTCTATCAGTATATTAGGTGGTGGTGATGAGTCTACCTGTATATCAGGGAGTGGTGATGAGACTATCAGGGGTGGTGATGAGTCTATCAGTATATTAGGGGGTGGTGATGAGTCTATCAGTATATTAGGGGGTGGTGATGAGCCTATCAGAATATTAGGGGATGGTGATGAGCCTATCAGTATATTAGGGGGTGGTGATGAGTCTATCAGTATATTAGGGGGTGGTGATGAGTCTATCAGTATATTAGGGGGTGGTGATGAGCCTATCAGTATATTAGGTGGTGGTGATGAGTCTATCAGTATATTAGGGGGTGGTAATGAGCCGTATATTAGGGGGTGGTGATGAGTCTATCAGTATATTAGGGGTGGTGATGAGTCTATCAGTATATTAGGGGTGGTGATGAGTCTATCAGTATATTAGGGGTGGTGATGAGTCTATCAGTATATTAGGGGGTGGGTGATGAGTCTATCAGTATATTAGGGGTGGTGATGAGTCTATCAGTATATTAGGGGGTGGTGATGAGTCTATCAGTATATTAGGGGTGGTGATGAGTCTATCAGTATATTAGGGGTGGTGATGAGCCATATATTAGGGGTGGTGATGAGTCTATCAGTATATTAGGGGTGGTGATGAGTCTATCAGTATATTAGGTGGTGGTGATGAGTCTATCAGTATATTATGGGGTGGTGATGAGCCGTATATTAGGGGTGGTGATGAGTCTATCAGTATATTAGGGGGTGGTGATGGCTATCGTATATTAGGGGTGGTGATGAGTCTATCAGTATATTAGGGGTGGTTATGAGTCTATCAGTATATCAGGGGTGGTTATGAGTCTATCAGTATATTAGGGGTGGTGATGAGTCTATATATCAGTATATTAGGGGTGGTGATGAGCTATCAGTATATTAGGGGTGGTGATGAGTCTATCAGTATATTAGGGGTGGTTATGAGTCTATCAGTATATCAGGGGTGGTGATGAGTCTATCAGTATATTAGGGGTGGTGATGAGTCTATCAGTATATTAGGGGGTGGTGATGAACCTATTAGTATATTAGGGGTGGTGATGAGTCTATCAGTATATTAGGGGTGGTGATGAGCCGTATATTAGGTGGTGGTGATGAGTCTATCAGTATATTAGGGGTGGTGATGAGTCTATCAGTATATTCAGGGGTGGTGATGAGTCTATCAGTATATCAGGGGGTGGCTATGAGTCTATCAGTATATTAGGGGTGGTGATGAGTCTATGTATCAGTATATTAGGGGTGGTGATGAGTCTATCAGTATATTAGGGGTGGTGATGAGTCTATCAGTATATTAGGGGTGGTGATGAGTCTATCAGTATATTAGGGGGTGGTGATGAGCCGTATATTAGGTGGTGGTGATGAGTCTATCAGTATATTAGGGGTGGTGATGAGTCTATCAGTTTATTAGGGGGTGGTGATGAGTCTATCAGTATATTAGGGGTTGGTGATGAGTCTATCAGTATATTAGGGGTGTTGATGAGTCTATCAGTATATTAGGTGGTGGTGATGAGTCTATCAGTATATTAGGGGTGGTGATGAGTCTATCAGTATATTAGGGGATGGTGATGAGTCTATCAGTATATTAGGGGTGGTGATGAGTCTATCAGTATATTAGGGGTGGTGATGAGTCTATCAGTATATTAGGGGTGGTGATGAGCCTATCAGTATATTAGGTGGTGGTGATGAGTCTATCAGTATATTAGGGGTGGTAATGAGCCGGGGGTGGTGATGAGTCTATCAGTATATTAGGGGTGGTGATGAGTCTATCAGTATATTAGGGGTGGTGATGAGTCAGATGAGTCTATCAGTATATTAGGGGTGGTGATGAGTCTATCAGTATATTAGGGGTGGTGATGAGTCTATCAGTATATTAGGGGGTGGTGATGAGTCTATCAGTATATTAGGGGTGGTGATGAGTCTATCAGTATATTAGGGGTGGTGATGAGCCATATATTAGGGGTGGTGATGAGTCTATCAGTATATTAGGGGGTGGTGATGAGTCTATCAGTATATTAGGTGGTGGTGATGAGTCTATCAGTATATTATGGGGTGGTGATGAGTCTATCGTATATTAGGGGTGGTGATGAGTCTATCAGTATATTAGGGGTGGTGATGAGCTATCAGTATATTAGGGGGTGGTGATGAGTCTATCAGTATATTAGGGGTGGTGATGAGTCTATCAGTATATTAGGGGTGGTGATGAGTCTATCAGTATATTAGGGGTGGTGATGAGTCTATATATCAGTATATTAGGGGTGGTGATGAGTCTATCAGTATATTAGGGGTGGTGATGAGTCTATCTATCAGTATATTAGGGGTGGTGATGAGTCTATCAGTATATTAGGGGTGGTGATGAGTCTATCAGTATATTAGGGGGTGGTGATGAGCCTATCAGTATATTAGGTGGTGGTGATGAGTCTATCAGTATATTAGGGGTGGTGAGTATATTAGGGGTGGTGATGAGTCTATCAGTATATTAGGGGTGGTGATGAGTCTATCAGTATATTAGGTGGTGGTGATGAGTCTATCAGTATATTAGGGGTGGTGATGAGTCTATCAGTATATTAGGGGTGTTGATGAGTCTATCAGTATATTAGGGGTGGTGATGAGCCTATCAGTATATTAGGGGTGGTGATGAGTCTATCAGTATATTAGGGGGTGGTGATGAGTCTATCAGTATATTAGGGGTGGTGATGAGTCTATCAGTATATTAGGGGTGGTGATGAGCCTATCAGTATATTAGGGGTGGTGATGATGAGTCTATCAGTATATTAGGGGTGGTGATGAGTCTATCAGTATATTAGGGGTGGTGATGAGTCTATCAGTATATTAGTGATGAGGTATATTAGGTGGTGGTGATGAGTCTATCAGTATATTAGGGGGTGGTGATGAGTCTATCAGTTTTTTAGGGGTGGTGATGAGTCTATCAGTATATTAGGGGTGGTGATGAGCCTATCAGTATATTAGGGGTGGTGATGAGTCTATCAGTATATTAGGGGTGGTGATGAGGTATATTAGGGGTGGTGATGAGTCTATCAGTATATTAGGGGTGGTGATGAGTCTATCAGTATATTAGGGGTGGTGATGAGCCTATCAGTATATTAGGGGGTGGTGATGAGTCTATCAGTATATTAGGGGTGGTGATGAGTCTATCAGTATATTAGGGGTGGTGATGAGTCTATCAGTATATTAGGTGGTGGTGATGAGTCTATCAGTATATTAGGGGTGGTGATGAGTCTATCAGTATATTAGGGGTGGTGATGAGTCTATCAGTATATTAGGGGTGGTGATGAGTCTATCAGTATATTAGGGGTGGTGATGAGTCTATCAGTATATTAGGGGTGGTGATGAGTCTATCAGTATATTAGGGGGTGGTGATGAGTCTATCAGTATATTAGGGGTGGTGATGAGTCTATCAGTATATTAGGGGTGGTGATGAGTCTATCAGTATATTAGGGGTGGTGATGAGCCATATATTAGGGGGTGGTGATGAGTCTATCAGTATATTAGGGGTGGTGATGAGTCTATCAGTATATTAGGTGGAGGTGATGAGTCTATCAGTATATTATGGGGTGGTGATGAGCCGTAGATTAGGGGGTGGTGATGAGTCTATCAGTATATTAGGGGGTGGTGATGAGCCGTATATTAGGGGGTGGTGATGAGTCTATCAGTATATAGGGGTGGTGATGAGTCTATCAGTATATTAGGTGTGGTTATGAGTCTATCAGTATATTAGGGGTGGTGATGAGTCTATTAGTATATTAGGGGTGGTGATGAGTCTATCAGTATATTAGGGGTGGTGATGAGTCTATCAGTATATTAGGGGTGGTGATGAGTCTATCAGTATATTAGGGGTGGTGATGAGTCTATCAGTATATTAGGGGGTGGTGATGAGTCTATCAGTATATTAGGGGTGGTGATGAGTCTATCAGTATATCAGGGGTGGTGATGAGACTATCAGTATATTAGGGGTGGTGATGAGCCTATCAGTATATTAGGGTGTTGGTGATGAGTCTATCAGTATATTAGGGGTGGTGATGAGCTATCAGTATATTAGGGGTGGTGATGAGCCTATCAGTATATTAGGGGTTGGTGATGAGTCTATCAGTATATTAGGGGGTGGTGATGAGCCGTATATTAGGGGGTGGTGATGAGTCTATCAGTATATCAGGGGGTGGTTATGAGTCTATCAGTATATCAGGGGGTGGTTATGAGTCTATCAGTATATTAGGGGTGGTGATGAGTCTATCAGTATATTAGGGGTGGTGATGAGTCTATGTATCAGTATATTAGGGGGTGGTGATGAACCTATTAGTATATTAGGGGGTGGTGATGAGTCTATTAGTATATTAGGGGGTGGTGATGAGTCTATCAGTATATTAGGGGGTGGTGATGAGCCGTATATTAGGTGGTGGTGATGAGTCTATCAGTATATTAGGGGGTGGTGATGAGTCTATCAGTTTATTAGGGGGTGTTGATGAGTCTATCAGTATATTAGGGGGTTGGTGATGAGTCTATCAGTATATTAGGGGGTGGTGATGAGTCTATCAGTATATTAGGTGGTGGTGATGAGTCTACCTGTATATCAGGGAGTGGTGATGAGACTATCAGAATATTAGGGGATGGTGATGAGTCTATCAGTATATTAGGGGGTGGTGATGAGTCTATCAGTATATTAGGGGTGGTGATGAGTCTATCAGTATATTAGGGGATGGTGATGAGCCTATCAGTATATTAGGGGGTGGTGATGAGTCTATCAGTATATTAGGGGTGGTGATGAGTCTATCAGTATATTAGGGGTGGTGATGAGCCTATCAGTATATTAGGTGGTGGTGATGAGTCTATCAGTATATTAGGGGGTGGTAATGAGTATATTAGGGGGTGGTGATGAGTCTATCAGTATATTAGGGGTGGTGATGAGTCTATCAGTATATTAGGGGTGGTGATGAGTCTATCAGTATATTAGGGGTGGTGATGAGTCTATCAGTATATTAGGGGGTGGTGATGAGTCTATCAGTATATTAGGGGTGGTGATGAGTCTATCAGTATATTAGGGGTGGTGATGAGTCTATCAGTATATTAGGGGTGGTGATGAGTCTATCAGTATATTATTAGGGGTGGTGATGAGTCTATCAGTATATTAGGGGTGGTGATGAGTCTATCAGTATATTAGGTGGTGGTGATGAGTCTATCAGTATATTAGGGGTGGTGATGAGTCTATCGTATATTAGGGGTGGTGATGAGTCTATCAGTATATTAGGGGTGGTGATGAGTCTATCAGTATATTAGGGGTGGTGATGAGTCTATCAGTATATATGGTTATGAGTCTATCAGTATATCAGGGGTGGTTATGAGTCTATCAGTATATTAGGGGTGGTGATGAGTCTATCAGTATATTAGGGGTGGTGATGAGTCTATCAGTATATTAGGGGTGGTGATGAGTCTATCAGTATATTAGGGGGTGGTGATGAGTCTATCTATCAGTATATTAGGGGTGGTGATGAGTCTATCAGTATATTAGGGGTGGTGATGAGTCTATCAGTATATTAGGGGTGGTGATGAGACTATCAGTATATTAGGGGTGGTGATGAGCCTATCAGTATATTAGGTGGTGGTGATGAGTCTATCAGTATATTAGGGGGTGGTGATGAGTCTATCAGTATATCAGGGGGTGGTTATGAGTCTATCAGTATATTAGGGGGTGGTGGTGAGTCTATCAGTATATTAGGGGTGGTGATGAGTCTATCAGTATATTAGGGGTGGTGATGAACCTATTAGTATATTAGGGGTGGTGATGAGTCTATCAGTATATTAGGGGTGGTGATGAGTCTATCAGTATATTAGGGGTGGTGATAGTATATTAGGTGGTGGTGATGAGTCTATCAGTATATTAGGGGGTGGTGATGAGTCTATCAGTTTATTAGGGGTGGTGATGAGTCTATCAGTATATTAGGGGTTGGTGATGAGTCTATCAGTATATTAGGGGTGGTGATGAGTCTATCAGTATATTAGGGGTGGTGATGAGTCTATCAGTATATTAGGGGTGGTGATGAGACTATCAGTATATTAGGGGGTGGTGATGAGTCTATCAGTATATTAGGGGTGGTGATGAGTCTATCAGTATATTAGGGGTGGTGATGAGTCTATCAGTATATTAGGGGTGGTGATGAGTCTATCAGTATATTAGGGGTGGTGATGAGTCTATCAGTATATTAGGGGTGGTGATGAGTCTATCAGTATATTAGGGGTGGTGATGAGCCTATCAGTATATTAGGTGGTGGTGATGAGTCTATCAGTATATTAGGGGGTGGTGATGAGCTATCAGTATATTAGGGGGTGGTGATGAGTCTATCAGTATATTAGGGGTGGTGATGAGTCTATCAGTATATTAGGGGTGGTGATGAGTCTATCAGTATATTAGGGGTGGTGATGAGTCTATCAGTATATTAGGGGGTGGTGATGAGTCTATCAGTATATTAGGGGTGGTGATGAGTCTATCAGTATATTAGGGGTGGTGATGAGTCTATCAGTATATTAGGGGTGGTGATTAGTCTATCAGTATATTAGGGGGTGGTGATGAGTCTATCAGTATATTAGGGGGTGGTGATGAGTCTATCAGTATATTAGGTGGTGGTGATGAGTCTATCAGTATATTAGGGGTGGTGATGAGTCTATCAGTATATTAGGGGTGGGATGAGTCTATGTATATTGAGTCTATCAGTATATTAGGGGTGGTGATGAGTCTATCAGTATATAAGGGGGTGGTTATGAGTCTATCAGTATATCAGGGGTGGTTATGAGTCTATCAGTATATTAGGGGTGGTGATGAGTCTATATATCAGTATATTAGGGGTGGTGATGAGTCTATTAGTATATTAGGGGTGGTGATGAGTCTATCAGTATATTAGGGGGTGGTGATGAGTCTATCTATCAGTATATTAGGGGGTGGTGATGAGTCTATCAGTATATTAGGGGAGGTGATGAGTCTATCAGTATATTAGGGGTGGTGATGAGACTATCAGTATATTAGGGGTGGTGATGAGTCTATCAGTATATTAGGTGTTGGTGATGAGTCTATCAGTATATTAGGGGTGGTGATGAGCTATCAGTATATTAGGGGTGGTGATGAGTCTATCAGTATATCAGGGGGTGGTTATGAGTCTATCAGTATATTAGGGGTGGTGGTGAGTCTATCAGTATATTAGGGGTGGTGATGAGTCTATCAGTATATTAGGGGGTGGTGATGAGTCTATCAGTATATTAGGGGTGGTGATGAGTCTATCAGTATATTAGGGGTGGTGATGAGTCTATCAGTATATTAGGGGTGGTGATGATCTAGTATATTAGGTGGTGGTGATGAGTCTATCAGTATATTAGGGGTGGTGATGAGTCTATCAGTATATTAGGGGGGTGTTGATGAGTCTATCAGTATATTAGGGGTGGTGATGAGCCTATCAGCCTATCAGTATATTAGGGGTGGTGATGAGTCTATCAGTATATTAGGGGTGGTGATGAGTCTATCAGTATATTAGGGGTGGTGATGAGCCTATCAGAATATTAGGGGGTGGTGATGAGCCTATCAGTATATTAGGGGTGGTGATGAGTCTATCAGTATATTAGGGGTGGTGATGAGTCTATCAGTATATTAGGTGGTGGTGATGAGTCTATCAGTATATTAGGGGTGGTAATGAGCTGTAGGGGGGTGGTGATGAGTCTATCAGTATATTAGGGGTGGTGATGAGTCTATCAGTATATTAGGGGTGGTGATGAGTCTATCAGTATATTAGGGGTGGTGATGAGTCTATCAGTATATTAGGGGTGGTGATGAGTCTATCAGTATATTAGGGGGTGGTGATGAGTCTATCAGTATATTAGGGGTGGTGATGAGTCTATCAGTATATTATTGATGAGGGGTGGTGATGAGTCTATCAGTATATTAGGGGGTGGTGATGAGTCTATCAGTATATTGGAGGTGATGAGTCTATCAGTATATTATGTGGTGATGAGCCAGTATATTAGGGGTGGTGATGAGTCTATCAGTATATTAGGGGTGGTGATGAGTCTATCAGTATATTAGGGGTGGTGATGAGTCTATCAGTATATTAGGGGTGGTGATGAGTCTATCAGTATATTAGGGGTGGTGATGAGTCTATCAGTATATTAGGGGTGGTGATGAGTCTATTAGTATATTAGGGGTGGTGATGAGTCTATCAGTATATTAGGGGTGGTGATGAGTCTATCTATCAGTATATTAGGGGGTGGTGATGAGTCTATCAGTACATTAGGGGAGGTGATGAGTCTATCAGTATATTAGGGGTGGTGATGAGTCTATCAGTATATTAGGGGTGGTGATGAGCCTATCAGTATATTAGGGGGTGGTGATGAGTCTATCAGTATATTAGGGGTGGTGATGAGCTATCAGTATATTAGGGGTGGTGATGAGTCTATCAGTATATTAGGGGTGGTGATGAGTCTATCAGTATATTAGGGGGTGGTGATGAGTCTATCAGTATATTATGGGGTGGTGATGAGCCATCAGTATATTAGGGGTGGTGATGAGTCTATCAGTATATTAGGGGTGGTTATGAGTCTATCAGTATATTAGGGGTGGTGATGAGTCTATATATCAGTATATTAGGGGTGGTGATGAGTCTATCAGTATATTAGGGGGTGGTGATGAGTCTATCAGTATATTAGGGGGTGGTGATGAGTCTATCTATCAGTATATTAGGGGGTGGTGATGAGTCTATCAGTATATTAGGGGTGGTGATGAGTCTATCAGTATATCAGGGGTGGTGATGAGACTATCAGTATATTAGGGGTGGTGATGAGTCTATCAGTATATTAGGGGTGGTGATGAGTCTATCAGTATATTCTATCAGTATATTAGGGGTGGTGATGAGTCTATCAGTATATTGGGGTGGTGATGAGTCTATCAGTATATTAGGGGGTGGTGATGAGTCTATCTATCAGTATATTAGGGGTGGTGATGAGTCTATCAGTATATTAGGGGGTGGTGATGAGTCTATCAGTATATTAGGGGGTGGTGATGAGTCTATCAGTATATAGGTGGTGGTTATGAGTCTATCAGTATATTAGGGGTGGTGATGAGTCTATCAGTATATTAGGGGTGGTGATGAGTCTATCAGTATATTAGGGGTGGTGATGAGTCTATCAGTATATTAGGGGTGGTGATGAGTCTATCTATCAGTATATTAGGGGTGGTGATGAGTCTATCAGTATATTAGGGGGTGGTGATGAGTCTATCAGTATATTAGGGGTGGTGATGAGTCTATCAGTATATTAGGGGTGGTGATGAGCCTATCAGTATATTAGGGTGGTGGTGATGAGTCTATCAGTATATTAGGGGTGGTGATGAGCCGTATATTAGGGGGGTGGTGATGAGTCTATCAGTATATCAGGGGTGGTGATGAGTCTATCAGTATATTAGGGGTGGTGATGAGTCTATCAGTATATTAGGGGGTGGTGGTGAGTCTATCAGTATATTAGGGGTGGTGATGAGTCTATCAGTATATTAGGGGTGGTGATGAACCTATTAGTATATTAGGGGTGGTGATGAGCCTATCAGTATATTAGGGGTGGTGATGAGTCTATCAGTATATTAGGGGTGGTGATGAGTCTATCAGTATATTAGGGGTGGTGATGAGTCTATCAGTATATTAGGTGGTGGTGATGAGTCTATCAGTATATTAGGGGGTGGTAATGATGTATATTAGGGGTGGTGATAGTCTATCAGTATATTAGGGGTGGTGATGAGTCTATCAGTATATTAGGGTGGTGATGAGTCTATCAGTATATTAGGGGTGGTGATGAGTCTATCAGTATATTAGGGGTGGTGATGAGTCTATCAGTATATTAGGGGTGGTGATTAGTCTATCAGTATATTAGGGGTGGTGATGAGTCTATCAGTATATTAGGGGTGGTGATGAGTCTATCAGTATATTAGGGGTGGTGATTAGTCTATCAGTATATTAGGGGTGGTGATGAGTCTATGTATCAGTATATTAGGGGTGGTGATGAACCTTAGTATATTAGGGGTGGTGATGAGCCTATCAGTATATTAGGGGTGGTGATGAGTCTATCAGTATATTAGGGGTGGTGATGAGTCTATCAGTATATTAGGGGGTGGTGATGAGCCTATCAGTATATTAGGTGGTGGTGATGAGTCTATCAGTATATTAGGGGTGGTGATGAGTCTATCAGTATATTAGGGGTGGTGATGAGTCTATCAGTATATTAGGGGTGGTGATGAGTCTATCAGTATATTAGGGGGTGGTGATGAGTCTATAGTATATTAGGGGTGGTGATGAGTCTATCAGTATATTAGGGGGTGGTGATGAGTCTATCAGTATATTAGGGGTGGTGATGAGTCTATCAGTATATTAGGGGTGGTGATGAGTCTATCAGTATATTAGGGGGTGGTGATGAGTCTATCAGTATATTAGGGGGTGGTGATGAGTCTATCAGTATATTAGGGGTGGTGATGAGTCTATCAGTATATTGGGGGTGGTGATGAGTCTATCAGTATATTAGGTGGTGGTGATGAGTCTATCAGTATATTAGGGGGTGGTGATGAGTCTATCAGTATATTAGGGGTGGTGATGAGTCTATCAGTATATTAGGGGTGGTGATGAGGTATATTAGGGGTGGTGATGAGTCTATCAGTATATTAGTCTATCAGTATATTAGGGGGTGGTGATGAGTCTATATATCAGTATATTAGGGGTGGTGATGAGTCTATCAGTATATTAGGGGTGGTGATGAGTCTATCAGTATATTAGGGGTGGTGATGAGTCTATCTATCAGTATAGGGGTGGTGATGAGGGTAGGGGTGGTGATGAGTCTATCAGTATATTAGGGGGTGGTGATGAGACTATCAGTATATTAGGGGGTGGTGATGAGTCTATCAGTATATTAGGGTGTTGGTGATGAGTCTATCAGTATATTAGGGGGTGGTGATGAGTCTATCAGTATATTAGGGGTGGTGATGAGTCTATCAGTATATTAGGGGGTGGTGATGAGTCTATCAGTATATTAGGGGTGGTGATGAGTCTATCAGTATATTAGGGGGTGGTGATGAGTCTATCAGTATATTAGGGGTGGTGATGAGTCTATCAGTATATTAGGGGTGGTGATGAACCTATCAGTATATTAGGGGTGGTGATGAGCCTATCAGTATATTAGGGGTGGTGATGAGTCTATCAGTATATTAGGGGTGGTGATGAGTCTATCAGTATATTAGGGGGTGGTGATGAGCCTATCAGTATATTAGGTGGTGGTGATGAGTCTATCAGTATATTAGGGGGTGGTGATGAGTCTATCAGTATATTAGGGGGTGGTGATGAGTCTATCAGTATATTAGGGGGTGGTGATGAGTCTATCAGTATATTAGGGGTGGTGATGAGTCTATCAGTATATTAGGGGTGGTGATGAGTCTATCAGTATATTAGGGGGGTGGTGATGAGTCTATCAGTATATTAGGGGTGGTGATGAGTCTATCAGTATATTAGGGGTGGTGATGAGTCTATCAGTATATTAGGGGGTGGTGATAGTCTATCAGTATATTAGGGGTGGTGATATCAGTATATTAGGGGGTGGTGATGAGTCTATCAGTATATTGGGGGTGGTGATGAGTCTATCAGTATATTAGGTGGTGGTGATGAGTCTATCTGATCAGTATATTAGGGGGTGGTGATGAGTCTATCAGTATATTAGGGGTGGTGATGAGCCGTATATTAGGGGTGGTGATGAGTCTATCAGTATATTAGGGGTGGTGATGAGTCTATCAGTATATTAGGGGTGGTGATGAGTCTATCAGTATATTAGGGGTGGTGATGAGTCTATCAGTATATTAGGGGTGGTGATGAGTCTATCAGTATATTAGGGGGTGGTGATGAGTCTATCAGTATATTAGGGGTGGTGATGAGTCTATCAGTATATTAGGGGTGGTGATGAGTCTATCAGTATATTAGGGGTGGTGATGAGTCTATCAGTATATTAGGGGTGGTGATGAGTCTATCAGTATATTAGGGGTGGTGATGAGTCTATCAGTATATTAGGGGGTGGTGATGAGTCTATCAGTATATTAGGGGTGGTGATGAGTCTATCAGTATATTAGGGGGTGGTGATGAGTCTATCAGTATATTAGGGGTGGTGATGAGCCATATATTAGGGGTGGTGATGAGTCTATCAGTATATTAGGGGTGGTGATGAGTCTATCAGTATATTAGGTGGAGGTGATGAGTCTATCAGTATATTATTGGGTGGTGATGTATATTAGGGGTGGTGATGAGTCTATCAGTATATTAGGGGTGGTGATGAGTCTATCAGTATATTAGGGGTGGTGATGAGTCTATCAGTATATTAGGGGTGGTTATGAGTCTATCAGTATATTAGGGGTGGTGATGAGTCTATCAGTATATTAGGGGTGGTGATGAGTCTATCAGTATATTAGGGGTGGTGATGAGTCTATCAGTATATTAGGGGTGGTGATGAGTCTATCAGTATATTAGGGGTGGTGATGAGTCTATCAGTATATTAGGGGTGGTGATGAGTCTATCAGTATATCAGGGGTGGTGATGAGACTATCAGTATATTAGGGGGTGGTGATGAGCCTATCAGTATATTAGGGGGTGGTGATGAGTCTATCAGTATATTAGGGGTGGTGATGATCTATCAGTATATTAGGGGTGGTGATGAGTCTATCAGTATATTAGGGGGTGGTGATGAGTCTATCAGTATATCAGGGGGTGGTGATGAGTCTATCAGTATATTAGGGGTGGTGATGAGTCTATCAGTATATTAGGGGTGGTGATGAGTCTATCAGTATATTAGGGGTGGTGATGAGTCTATCAGTATATTAGGGGTGGTGATGAGTCTATCAGTATATTAGGGGTGGTGATGAGTCTATCAGTATATTAGGGGGTGGTGATGAGTCTATCAGTATATTAGGTGGTGGTGATGAGTCTATCAGTATATTAGGGGTGGTGATGAGTCTATCAGTATATTAGGGGGGTGGTGATGAGTCTATCAGTATATTAGGGGTGGTGATGAGTCTATCAGTATATTAGGGGTGGTGATAGGGGGTGGTGATGAGTCTATCAGTATATTAGGGGTGGTGATGAGTCTATCAGTATATTAGGGGTGGTGATGAGTCTATCAGTATATTAGGGGGTGGTGATGAGTCTATCAGTATATTAGGGGTGGTGATGAGTCTATCAGTATATTAGGGGTGGTGATGAGTCTATCAGTATATTAGGGGTGGTGATGAGTCTATCAGTATATTAGGGTGGTGATGAGTCTATCTATCAGTATATTAGGGGTGGTGATGAGTCTATCAGTATATTAGGGGGGTGGTGATGAGTCTATCAGTATATTAGGGGTGGTGATGAGTCTATCAGTATATTAGGGGTGGTGATGAGTCTATCAGTATATTAGGGGGTGGTGATGAGTCTATCAGTATATTAGGGGGTGGTGATGAGTCTATCAGTATATTAGGGGTGGTGATGAGTCTATCAGTATATTAGGGGTGGTTATGAGTCTATCAGTATATTAGGGGGTGGTGATGAGTCTATCAGTATATTAGGGGTGGTGATGAGTCTATCAGTATATTAGGGGTGGTGATGAGTCTATCAGTATATTAGGGGTGGTGATGAGTCTATCAGTATATTAGGTGGTGGTGATGAGTCTATCAGTATATTAGGGGTGGTGATGAGTCTATCAGTATATTAGGGGTGGTGATGAGTCTATCAGTATATTAGGGGTGGTGATGAGTCTATCAGTATATTAGGGGTGGTGATGAGTCTATCAGTATATTAGGGGGTGGTGATGAGTCTATCAGTATATTAGGGGTGGTGATGAGTCTATCAGTATATTAGGGGTGGTGATGAGTCTATCAGTATATTAGGGGGTGGTGATGAGTCTATCAGTATATTAGGGGGTGGTGATGAGTCTATCAGTATATTAGGGGTGGTGATGAGTCTATCAGTATATTAGGTGGTGGTGATGAGTCTATCAGTATATTAGTATATTAGGGGTGGTGATGAGTCTATCAGTATATTAGGGGTGGTGATGAGTCTATCAGTATATTAGGGGGTGGTGATGAGTCTATCAGTATATTAGGGGGTGGTGATGAGTCTATCAGTATATTAGGGGGTGGTGATGAGTCTATCAGTATATTAGGGGTGGTGATGAGTCTATCAGTATATTAGGGGTGGTGATGAGCTATCAGTATATTAGGGGGTGGTGATGAGTCTATCAGTATATTAGGGGGTGGTGATGAGTCTATCAGTATATTAGGTGGTGATGAGTCTATCAGTATATTATGGGGTGGTGATGAGTCCGTATATTAGGGGTGGTGATGAGTCTATCAGTATATTAGGGGTGGTGATGAGTCTATCGTATAAGGGGTGGTGATGAGTCTATCAGTATATTAGGGGTGATGAGTCTATCAGTATATTAGGGGGTGGTGATGAGTCTATCAGTATATTAGGGGTGGTGATGAGTCTATCAGTATATTAGGGGTGGTGATGAGTCTATTAGTATATTGGGGGTGGTATAGTTATCAGGGGGTGGTGATGAGTCTATCAGTATATTAGGGGTGGTGATGAGTCTATCAGTATATTAGGGGGTGGTGATGAGTCTATCAGTATATTAGGGGTGGTGATGAGTCTATCAGTATATTAGGGGTGGTGATGAGTCTATCAGTATATTAGGTGGTGGTGATGAGTCTATCAGTATATTAGGTGGTGGTAAATGAGTCTATCAGTATATTAGGGGTGGTGATGAGTCTATCAGTATATTAGGGGTGGTGATGAGTCTATCAGTATATTAGGGGTGGTGATGAGTCTATCAGTATATTAGGGGTGGTGATGAGTCTATTAGTATATTAGGGGTGGTGATGAGTCTATCAGTATATTAGGGGTGGTGATGAGTCTATCAGTATATTAGGGGGTGGTGATGAGTCTATCAGTATATTAGGGGTGGTGATGAGTCTATCAGTATATTAGGGGTGTGATGAGTCTATCAGTATATTAGGGGTGGTGATGAGTCTATCAGTATATTAGGGGTGGTGATGAGTCTATCAGTATATTAGGGGTGGTGATGAGTCTATCAGTATATTAGGGGTGGTGATGAGCCTATCAGTATATTAGGGGGTGGTGATGAGTCTATCAGTATATTAGGGTGGTGATGAGTCTATCAGTATATTAGGGGTGGTGATGAGTCTATCAGTATATTAGGGGTGGTGATGAGTCTATCAGTATATTAGGTGGTGGTGATGAGTCTATCAGTATATTAGGGGTGGTAATGAGTCTATCAGTATATTAGGGGGTGGTGATGAGTCTATCAGTATATTAGGGGTGGTGATGAGTCAGTATATTAGTGGTATGAGTCTATCAGTATATTAGAGGGTGGTGATGAGTCTATCAGTATATTAGGGGTGGTGATGAGTCTATCAGTATATTAGGGGTGGTGATGAGTCTATCAGTATATTAGGGGTGGTGATGAGTCTATCAGTATATTAGGGGTGGTGATGAGTCTATCAGTATATTAGGGGTGGTGATGAGTCTATCAGTATATTAGGTGGTGGTGATGAGTCTATCAGTATATTAGGGGTGGTGTGATGATGAGTCTATCAGTATATTAGGGGTGGTGATGATCTATCAGTATATTAGGGGTGGTGATGAGTCTATCAGTATATTAGGGGTGGTGATGAGTCTATCAGTATATTAGGGTGGTGATGAGTCTATCAGTATATTAGGGGTGGTGATGAGTCTATCTATCAGTATATTAGGGGTGGTGATGAGTCTATCAGTATATTAGGGGTGGTGATGAGTCTATCAGTATATTAGGGGTGGTGATGAGTCTATCTATCAGTATATTAGGGGGTGGTGATGAGTCTATCAGTATATTAGGGGGTGGTGATGAGTCTATCAGTATATTAGGGGGTGGTGATGAGTCTATCTATCAGTATATTAGGGGGTGGTGATGAGCCTATCAGTATATTAGGGGTGGTGATGAGTCTATCAGTATATTAGGTGGTGGTGATGAGTCTATCAGTATATTAGGTGGTGGTGATGAGTCTATCAGTATATTAGGGGTGGTGATGAGTCTATCAGTATATTAGGGGTGGTGATGAGTCTATCAGTATATTAGGGGTGGTGATGAGCTATCAGTATATTAGGGGTGGTGATGAGTCTATCAGTATATCAGTATATATCAGGGGGTGGTGATGAGTCTATCAGTATATTAGGGGTGGTGATGAGTCTATCAGTATATTAGGGGTGGTGATGAGTCTATCAGTATATTAGGGGTGGTGATGAGCCTATCAGTATATTAGGGGTGGTGATGAGTCTATCAGTATATTAGGGGTGGTGATGAGTCTATCAGTATATTAGGGGTGGTGATGAGTCTATCAGTATATTAGGGGGTGGTGATGAGTCTATCAGTATATTAGGGGGTGGTGATGAGTCTATCAGTATATTAGGGGTGGTGATGAGCCTATCAGTATATTAGGGGTGGTGATGAGTCTATCAGTATATTAGGGGTGGTGATGAGTCTATCAGTATATTAGGGGTGGTGATGAGTCTATCAGTATATTAGGTGGTGGTGATGAGTCTATCAGTATATTAGGTGGTGGTGATGAGTCTATCAGTATATTAGGTGGGATGAGTCTATCAGTATATTAGGGGTGGTGATGAGTCTATCAGTATATTAGGGGTGGTGATGAGTCTATCAGGGGGTGGTGATGAGTCTATCAGTATATTAGGGGTGGTGATGAGTCTATCAGTATATTAGGGGTGGTGATGAGTCTATCAGTATATTAGGGGTGGTGATGAGTCTATCAGTATATTAGGGGTGGTGATGAGTCTATCAGTATATTAGGTGGTGGTATGATATCAGTATATTAGGGGGTGGTGATGAGTCTATCAGTATATTAGGGGTGGTGATGAGTCTATCAGTATATTAGGGGTGGTGATGAGTCTATCAGTATATTAGGGGTGGTGATGAGTCTATCAGTATATTAGGGGTGGTGATGAGTCTATCAGTATATTAGGGGTGGTGATGAGTCTATCAGTATATTAGGGGTGGTGATGAGTCTATCAGTATATTAGGGGTGGTGATGAGTCTATCAGTATATTAGGGGGTGGTGATGAGTCTATCAGTATATTAGGGGTGGTGATGAGTCTATCAGTATATTAGGGGGTGGTGATGAGTCTATCAGTATATTAGGGGTGGTGATCTATCAGTATATTAGGGGGTGGTGATGAGTCTATCAGTATATTAGGGGTGGTAGTCTATCAGTATATTAGGGGTGGTGATGAGTCTATCAGTATATTAGGGGTGGTGATGAGTCTATCAGTATATTAGGGGGTGGTGATGAGTCTATCAGTATATTAGGGGTGGTGATGAGTCTATCAGTATATTAGGGGTGGTGATGAGTCTATCAGTATATTAGGGGTGGTGATGAGTCTATCAGTATATTAGGGGTGGTGATGAGTCTATCAGTATATTAGGGGGTGATGATGAGTCTATCAGTATATTAGGGGGTGGTGATGAGTCTATCAGTATATTAGGGGTGGTGATGAGTCTATCAGTATATTAGGGGTGGTGATGAGTCTATCAGTATATTAGGGGTGGTGATGAGTCTATCAGTATATTAGGGGGTGGTGATGAGTCTATCAGTATATTAGGGGTGGTGATGAGTCTATCAGTATATTAGGGGTGGTGATGAGTCTATCAGTCTATCATATTAGGGGTGGTGATGAGTCTATCAGTATATTAGGGGTGGTGATGAGTCTATCAGTATATTAGGGGTGGTGATGAGTCTATCAGTATATTAGGGGTGGTGATGAGTCTATCAGTATATTAGGGGTGGTGATGAGTCTATCAGTATATTAGGGGTGGTGATGAGTCTATCAGTATATTAGGGGTGGTGATGAGTCTATCAGTATATTAGGGGTGGTATTTTAGGGGGGTGGTGATGAGCCTATCAGTATATTAGGGGTGGTGATGAGTCTATCAGTATATTAGGGGTGGTGATGAGTCTATCAGTATATTAGGGGTGGTGATGAGTCTATCAGTATATTAGGGGTGGTGATGAGTCTATCAGTATATTAGGGGTGGTGATGAGTCTATCAGTATATTAGGGGTGGTGATGAGTCTATCAGTATATTAGGGGGTGGTGATGAGTCTATCAGTATATTAGTGGTGGTGATGAGTCTATCAGTATTTTAGGGGTGGTGATGAGTCTATCAGTATATTAGGGGTGGTGATGAGTCTATCAGTATATTAGGGGTGGTGATGAGTCTATCAGTATATTAGGGGGTGGTGATGAGCCTATCAGTATATTAGGGGTGGTGATGAGTCTATCAGTATATTAGGGGGTGGTGATGAGTCTATCAGTATATTAGGGGGTGGTGATGAGTCTATCAGTATATTAGGGGTGGTGATGAGTCTATCAGTATATTAGGTGGTGGTGATGAGTCTATCAGTATATTAGGGGTGGTGATGAGTCTATCAGTATATTAGGGGTGGTGATGAGTCTATCAGTATATTAGGGGTGGTGATGAGTCTATCAGTATATTAGGGGTGGTGATGAGTCTATCAGTATATTAGGGGGTGGTGATGAGTCTATCAGTATATTAGGGGTGGTGATGAGTCTATCAGTATATTAGGTGGTGGTGATGAGTCTATCAGTATATTAGGGGTGGTGATGAGTCTATCAGTATATTAGGGGTGGTGATGAGTCTATCAGTATATTAGGGGTGGTGATGAGTCTATCAGTATATTAGGGGTGGTGATGAGTCTATCAGTATATTAGGGGTGGTGATGAGTCTATCAGTATATTAGGGGTGGTGATGAGTCTATCAGTATATTAGGGGTGGTGATGAGTCTATCAGTATATTAGGGGTGGTGATGAGTCTATCAGTATATTAGGGGTGGTGATGAGTCTATCAGTATATTAGGGGGTGGTGATGAGTCTATCAGTATATTAGGGGTGGTGATGAGTCTATCAGTATATTAGGGGTGGTGATGAGTCTATCAGTATATTAGGGGGTGGTGATGAGTCTATCAGTATATTAGGGGTGGTGATGAGTCTATCAGTATATTAGGGGTGGTGATGAGTCTATCAGTATATTAGGGGTGGTGATGAGGGTGGTGATGAGTCTATCAGTATATTAGGGGGTGGTGATGAGTCTATCAGTATATTAGGGGTGGTGATGAGTCTATCAGTATATTAGGGGGTGGTGA
The DNA here is from genome assembly GCF_034236695.1 of Oncorhynchus nerka. Lineage (NCBI taxonomy): Eukaryota > Metazoa > Chordata > Actinopteri > Salmoniformes > Salmonidae > Oncorhynchus > Oncorhynchus nerka. The sequence goes on from NW_027040423.1 coordinate 167,420, forward strand.
TGAGTCTATCAGTATATTAGGGGTGGTGATGAGCCTATCAGTATTTTAGGGGTGGTGATGAGTCTATCAGTATATTAGGGGTGGTGATGAGTCTATCAGTATATTAGGGGTGGTGATGAGCCTATCAGTATATTAGGGGTGGTGATGAGTCTATCAGTATATTAGGGGTGGTGATGAGTCTATCAGTATATTAGGGGTGGTGATGAGTCTATCAGTATATTAGGGGTGGTGATGAGTCTATCAGTATATTAGGTGGTGGTGATGAGTCTATCAGTATATTAGAGGGTGGTGATGAGTCTATCAGTATATTAGGGGTGGTGATGAGTCTATCAGTATATTAGGGGTGGTGATGAGTCTATCTATCAGTATATTAGGGGTGGGATGAGTCAGTATATTAGGGGTGGTGATGAGTCTATCAGTATATTAGGTGGTGTGATGAGTCTATGTATATTGAGTGATGAGTCTATCAGTATATTAGGGGTGGGGATGAGTCTATCAGTATATTAGGGGGTGGTGATGAGTCTATCAGTATATTAGGGGTGGGATGGTATATCAGTATATTAGGGGGTGGTGATGAGCCTATCAGTATATTAGGGGGTGGTGATGAGCCTATCTATCAGTATATTAGGGGGTGGGGATGAGTCTATCAGTATATTAGGTGGAGGTGATGAGTCTATCAGTATATTAGGGGGTGGTGATGAGTCTATCAGTATATAAGGGGGTGGTGATGAGTCTATCAGTATATAAGGGGGTGGTGATGAGTATATCAGTATATTAGGGGTGGTGATCAGCCTATCAGTATATTAGGGGTGGTGATGAGCCTATCAGTATATTAGGGGGTGGTGATGAGTCTATCTATCAGTATAATAGGGTGTGGGGATGAGTCTATCAGTACATTAGAGGGTGGTGATGAGCCTATCAGTGTATTAGGGGTGGTGATGAGTCTATCAGTATATTAGGGGGTGGCGATGAGTCTATCAGTATATTAGGGGGTAGTGATGAGTCTATCAGTATATTAGGGGGTGGTGATGAGTCTATCAGTATATTAGGGGGTGGTGATGAGTCTATCAGTATATTAGGGGGTGGTGATGAGTCTATAAGTATTTAAGAGTGTGGTGATGAGTCTGTCAGTATAGTAGGGGGGAGTTGATGAGTCTATCAGTACATTAGAGGGTGGTGATGAGTCTATCAGTATATTAGGGGGTGGTGATGAGTCTATCTATCACTATGTTATGGGGTGGTGATGAGTCTATCTATCAGTATATTAGGTGGTGGGGATGAGTCTATCAGTACATTAGAGGGTGGTGATGAGCCTATCAGTGTCTATGAGTCTATCTATCACTATATTAGGGGGTGGTGATGAGCCTATACTCACTATATTATGGGGTGGTGATGAGTCTATCTACCAGTATATTAGGTGGTGGGGATGAGTCTATCAGTACATTAGAGGGTGGTGATGAGCCTATCAGTGTATTAGGGGGTGGTGATGAGTCTATATATCAGTATTTTAGGGGGTGATGATGAGCCTATCACAATATTAGGGGGTGGTGATGAGTCTATTAGTATATTAGGGGGTTGTGATGAGTCTATCAGTATATTATGGGGTGGTGATGAGTCTATCAGTATATTAGGGGTGGTGATGAGTCTATCAGTATATTAGGGGGTGGTGATGAGCCTATCAGTATATTAGGGGTGGTGATGAGTCTATAAGTATTTAAGAGTGTGGTGATGAGTCTGTCAGTATATTCGAGGGTGGTGATGAGTCTATCTATCAGTATATTAGGGGTGGTGTTAAGTCTATCAGTATTTAAGGGGGTGGTGATGAGTCTGTCAGTATATTAGGGGAGTTGATGAGTCTATCAGTACATTAGAGGGTGGTGATGAGTCTAGCAGTGTATTAGGGGGTGGTGATGAGTCTATCTATCAGTGTATTAGGGGTGGTGATGAGTCTATATATCAGTATATTAGGGGTGGTGATGAACCTATCAGTATATTAGGGGTGGGGATGAGTCTATCAGAGTATAAGAGGGTGGTGATGAGTCTATTAGTATATTAGGGGGTGGTGATGAGTCTATCTATCAGTATATTAGGGGTGGTGATGAGCCTATCAGTATATTATGGGGTGGTGATGAGTCTATAAGTATATTAGAGGGTGGTGATGAGTCTATATATCAGTATATTAGGGGTGGTGATGAACCTATCAGTATATTAGGGGTGGGGATGAGTCTATCAGTATATTAGAGGGTGGTGATGAGTCTATCAGTATATTAGGTGGTGGTGATGAGTCTATCAGTATATTAGAGGGTGGTGATGAGTCTATCAGTATATTAGGTGGTGGTGATGAGTCTAGCAGTATATTAGGGGTGGTGATGAGTCTATCAGTATATTAGGGGTGGTGATGAGTCTATCAGTATATTAGGGGGTGGTGATGAGTCTATCAGTATATTAGGAGGTGGTGTTGAGTCTATCAGTATATTAGGGGTGGTGATTAGTCTATCAGTATATTAGGAGGTGGTGTTGAGTCTATCCGTATATAAGGGGGTGGTGATGAGTCTATCAGTATATTAGCAGGTGGTGATGA